>NW_020955745.1:423029-456736 GCF_003031625.1 Empidonax traillii | reverse complement strand
TCCTTGATTTGCTCACTTATGGAGCCCACTGTTCTTCACAGAGAAAGCTTAGGGAAGCTAAACTCGTAATATACTCTCTTAAGTCAGGTATGATGGAACTCCTCTACCCAACTTCATTAAAAATATATATTTGCATTATATGGTGGGAAAACACCTGAAACTCAGTGTTATGACACTAAGCCTTTCCTTTACATTTTAGACAAACTTTTCCATAAAAAATTGGTGATAATGAGAAAATATTGCCATTACTATAAAATGATACTTTCAAAATTTCTTAGTATTCATGTATTTATATTGTCTTTGACAGTAGCAAGTTCCAGATACTTTGGAACATCTCATTCAAGATAGGATAGTAAAACAAAGTATTGTGCTACATGCTTGAAAATACTTATTACAACAAGAGGGAGGGGCAAAAGAACTTAGTCAGTTGTAAGGAGTATGTGATTATGTCTCTGCATAAAGAGCCCTAGTGCTGTCTGTCACACAAGCATTTTAGTTCTGGATGTTTTGCAGTTGGGAAGGAGTGATGATCAGGAACACTTTTTGAAGTATTATACACATGCTTTTGGTTTTATATAAAGTAGTTGGTTGACTGATGAGTAAAACCTCTAGTGTGTGGTTGTGAGGATGTGTGTACAGTGTTTGGAGTCATCTGACTTGCTAATACATAATAATGGTAACAATTACAGTGTTACAGTGTGTAGGAGTAGTAGTGCTTTTGGTTCTGACCCACAGGATTGGCACACAGCTGCAGCAGTAATTGTAAGCAGTCAGGCTTTCTCCCTGGCTGACAGTTAAGCAGATTTTTCTAATAGCTCGGGAGAGTTGTGCAGGATCACTTTGTGTACTTGAAGTTAATAATTGGCAAAGTGCTTTGTTGGATCAGGGTCAGCGGTTCACTTCGTCAAGGGGTCCCGCCTCTATTTATCATAATCTATTTTTCTGACTTTCTATAATTGTCAGTTCAAGGGGGATTTCTTTTTGTTTGTTTCTGTTGTGTTGTTGTTGGGTTTTTTTTTGGTGTGGTGGGTTGGGATTATATTTTTTGGGTGGGGAGGGTATTTTTTGGGTGTGGGTTTTTGTTGTTTTTTTTTTTTTTTTAAAGAAAGGCTTGACAGGGATCACCTCATTGACAGGCATTTGCTAATACTTTTTTTTCCAGATTTTTCTATGTTTCTCAAAGTAAAAGCAGCAAGTTCTTAGTCCTGGGGACTTGCACCCTGATAGGAAGCCATGGGAACCAGTGGGGCAGTGGCAAGTGGCCATGCCAGGGAAGGGAGCCCAGAGGTTGCTGCTGAGATCACAGAGCTACAGAAGTTGTGCATATATGCTTCTTTTACTTTGGTGTAACAAATGAGTTTCTGATTAAGGTGAAATAAAACATACTGAAATGCCTTTGTATTTTGGAACTTCTTGTTTCGGTGATTTTCATATGAAATAAGAAATGTTAAAAATTAGTCCTAAGTTGACAGTGTTTATACTATCTGCTGCTCCTGCCTCTTGCAGTAGCATATTCTTAGTGTTCTTGATTGAACAGTTGGTGTTTTCATGCAAAAGAAACATGCCATGGAGAGCAGCAGAATGGCCAGAGATGCTTTGGCTGACATTAGACAGCAGTATTAAATGAGAAAATGTTTAGTATGCTATGTTGTTGGTTTGAAATATGTAGTCACATTGCTTTATAATGCCATAATGAAAGTAAAATCAAACCTATAAATCAGACAGTGGTGTCACATTCATTTGACGAGTGTGGCTTATCAGAAGGGACATTAAATAGAAAAATATTTTAATGAAATGTAATTCTTTCCTAGGAGTATCTGGGCTTACGGTAGAGGCAAACATGAATAAAATAGTCTTAGAATAATTTATATGATGCTAAGTTGAACACAGTGGACTTTCAAGGCTTCATACCTTTGGAGGATAATACATATGTATATCTGGAGATAAAAATATGCTGTTTGAATGGCTGAATTTAGGAGCTGTTTTGTTGTCAGAAACACAAATTTGCAAATTTAGGGAATTCAAACCAAGAAAGCCACTGTCTGACTTAGAAGATTGAGTTAATTATAGACTGCACAGGCTTTGGCTTTATTCTTGGCATCCTTCCAATCTATGAAAGACTTGACACCAAAAAAAAAAAAGAGATGCAGAATGCTGGAAAATGGCCTGAGAGCTCAGACAGCAGCATGGCAATGACTTAAAACATCCTCAGAGCTGAGGGAAGAGCCCTGCAGCCTGGGAGTGGGACTTCATCTGTTCATCGGTGCTCAGTGAGACAGCAGTGCCCTTTCCAGCTTGGCACAGCCTTTGCTTGGCTTCAGTTAGGACTCAGGCTCAAGCTGGTGCATTTGCTGTGTGGTGCTTCCTAGACGTTGAAAAAGCAACTTTTAAAAGCTCACAAAACCTTCGGAATTGGATTATTACTGACCCAGTAACACTGGAGACAGCACACTTAGTATATATGAAGTGGCAAAATCGTTCTTGATCTTGCTGTACGCGTATTGAAACTCTAAAAAAGCAAAGCTGTGCTTGCAAACTCAGATACTCCTGCTTGAAAGCTGCCTGTTGGTAATATATACTGTCACACATAAGCATTAGTCTGTGTCATTTGTAGAGATACACGTGTGTACGTACTCAAGACAGTAAGTACATAAATAGGGAATAGTAGGAGACCATTAAAAATATTTGGCAAGCTGTTTGATTTGTGAGTATCCATTTTTGAATCTGCTGGCACCAGTTCTGTTGTAAAGGACAGCGTCTTACACAGTTTCTTTTAAAAGACTTGATACGATAGTCTGCTAGATTGGATCATGAGAAAGGGTATAGGTTTGGGTTGCAGTGGTGTCTTTTTGCAGAATGTTTTGATGGAATCTGAGTTTTTTTGCTTTTTTTGTTTGTTTGTTTTTTGACAAACAGTTTTACGGATATTTTTATTTGTTACTTGAAAATAAATTAGGTTGAAATGAAAAATATTTTTTTTAGTAGAAGTGAAGGAGACTAGCAGTTTTCTCTGTCTTAAATCTAAAGACACTAGTATTTTCTGGGGAACAGCTATTTTCTGCAAATAATCATTTTGACTTCAAACTGTTATAAGTTAGTTTAAGAATTTAGACAACTTAGTTCCAATTAAAAATTGATAAATTTATTAAGCAAGCGATAATAAAGCAAACAGCGCTGGGTGGCCTGGGGGGCCAGTGCCCCGCCAGAGACACACACAACTTGTTTGAAAACTGGGCTTTTGTACCGTCTCGATATCAGTTGTTGAATATTCATTCATTGTCCGTTTGTTGCCTTAAAAGGTAATTCCCCTGCTTTGGAGGTGGGTGTTACCTTTTGGTTGGTTGTCACTTTATCTGCCCTGGGCTTGTACAGGGGGGGTCTTGCATCATCCTCACGCTGTAAGTCCTGGAGGGCCTCTCTGTATCCACATGGCACAGAGAAATATATTTTCATTTATAATTTGTTCCCTGTTCCCGGCCGCAAAAGATTCCCTGGTGTTAGGTCCAGACAGGACCTTTCACCTCACAGACTCCACGGTACGCCTAGAAGTTAGTAAATATACAGAAATAGTTTTTTTGTTAGTACCCCCTTTTTATTTATTTTAATTTGCTTGGAATAAAAACCGGTGTCTTCACCTATCACAAAACCTCGTTATTTTGAGAATGTTTAAATGGAAATTTTCATCCCATATATGTGGAATATTCTTTTCTGTTCATTATTTGCAAAAGTAGTCATATCATATAAGATTCAGTCATATAGACTGCTCCTGATTTTATGCCAATCTGTGAGGACAGAACAGGGAACAACAGGGCTAATTATAATCTCTCATGCTTACTCATCCACGTACACTTTCATTTTGAAGTGTAAAAGTCAAGCTGTTTTATATGCATCTCATTGCACTCAATAAAGAGATATTTGCTCAGAAATATTAAATATGTGCTGGAAATACTTGAGATATTTAAAAAAATCACAAGAAAAAATGCATTGCAAAATCACTCAAGTTTCTCACTAATTCTGTCTGTGGCAACTCTAAAAGAAAGAAGCATAGGCTGGCAGGGAGGATGAGAAGTGTGCAAAGCTTTTTATTGCTTTTTGTTTGATGATCACAGAGTTTTGAAAAGCTGGCATCTTTTTTAAAGTGAGCCCTCTTTTTTTTTTTTTTAAGTAAGAGTCTCACAATTTATAGCAAAGCATGGTATTTTTACTGTATTATAGATTAGATGTCAATAAGACTTGGGAATGCCCAGTTTGCTATTACTGTGCAGTAGTACAGATATTGCTTGCTTAAGAAGTTGATGAGTAGCATATTTAATTAAATCTAATTGAGTGATTTTATCATAGTGCTGTATCTTGAGTTTAACCCATTTTTACAAGTTGTTTAACAAGTGTTTGCTCTCTTACGGTAATTTTTTAATCTCTTTCTCCTCTGGGTAAGTATGCTATGCAAAGCCTCTGAACTGTGCCACAGAGGGACAAGCACTGAGATGGCTCCAATCTCTACAAGCACGTTCTCTATGTAGTGCAGGACCAGACCTTCCCAGAGCAATAGCTAGATTCTGATAAATCCTGAATTATACTTGGTGTAAATGTTTGTACCCTAAGGGCATCTGTCTTTGAAGTGGCATATCAGATCACATCTGTGAGCATATGTAGCCAGTACTGAGATTGAGAGAATTTAAAATACAATTGAAAGTGGTATGTAATCCCCTTTCTGGAATTATATCTGAGTTATTTTTCTCATATTCATTTAGTTTAAAGCTGCATCTATTAATTTAACTTGCCTTTTTTTTTAAGTGCTTTTTCTCAGCTTTTCAAGAAAATGAGTGAAAACTGAATGTCACGTTGTGACCTTCTAGTTTTCTGTTTAGTGCTCCAAATCAGTCACCAAGCTGTATATGTTACATCAAATACATATTTAACATGCACTCTGAACATAGAGATGTGATGTTGAAGTGGTGCAGAATCAATAAAAATCAGCTTCAGTTCTCACTTTTTGGCTGCATTGTGTTTCAGCACTGCAGTCAGAGAAAGCTCAGGTCCTAGCTTACAAAGGAGGACTAGGATGGTAGCTGTTAAAACATTCCTCCTGCAGAGCCCAGCTTGTGTTAAATATTCAGTTCATTGCCCTGTAACTCCAAACCCATTCCTTAGCAGGATTCTTTCCCCCTCAAGAACCATTTGCATCAAACGATGTCAGTTCTGTTTGGTACGACACACTGAGGTGTGGGGTTTGATCAAGTGTAGCTAATGATAGAAATTTTATAGCCAGTTGGTGGGAGCACCAGACTTCTCAAACACTGCTATAGTATTTTTATTTCATGGACAGTTCTTGATGCAATTGAAAGGCATGTGTTTGAAAGCAGGGTCCTCCAATTTCTGTAATTCTCTGGTGGCGTTAAAGTGACACTGAGTTTCCAGCATCAAGAAAAATGTCATTGTGACAGGCACTTTAGTCATGGGGCTACTAATCCTCCTTCAGAAAGAAGGTGAATGTTAAAATTAAGGCACTGTCACCGTAGATACAGTTTTTCTTGGAGTCTCAGAGGTGGAGTATTGTTCATCTGCTATTTAAAACACTAATTTTAATGATGCATATTTTTGAAGGCATTCATGGGCCTGATTTCAGTGTTCTGACAACTGGTGCCTGCACTTTGTGTTCAGAGGGAAATGGCTTTGAATGTAATAAACTTATGTCGTCTTACAGGTATAAAAAGGAGCTTGTAAGTAGCATTGAACATGCTAAAAGAAAAGCTTCCAAGAATTTTACCTTTTAATGCAGACTTTGCATGGATGAGTGTGTGAGCAGAGTTGAGGTTAGAGGATATAGGATCCAGCACACTTATAGTAAGCTGTAGTGTTTCCAGGCCAAATTGTCTGGAATACAGCTATTTGTACACTACTATTGGATTTGGATGCATTTAGTCAAAGTCTCCTGAACAGCATCCTTTAGTTGGCACCACCTGTCAGCTTTTCAGTGGCAAGTGTAAAATGAGCTGATATGCCTAGTTTCTTTGGAGGTAGCTTGTGGTGTTTAACATCCCTGTTAATATCTGCTCTTAAGAACTGTTTAACAGAAGCGTCTTATCTCAGGGACATCTTTTCTAATGCTTTTTAGGTGATGATGGTTGAAAGGTCCTGTGTTGTTACTTCACATTGCACTAGTTGTCAGTAAAACACCTTTGCAGTTTCTGTATAATTTCTGAGAAAGAAAAAGATGTGGTAGAATTTCTGTAACTTCTTTGTTTCTGCAAGCAATTGTAGTAGGAGCCCTAAAAGCATAGATCTACAAGAAGAAAAAGTGAAAAACATAGCAAAAAAGAAAGGCAATGCATTTAAGAAAGGATCATAGGGCTCAGAATTGGTTTTATATTGGTTCTGTTTTTCTAATTTATTGAAAACAGTCTGGAAAAAAGTATTCAAAACAGTAAGCGTACCTATAAACAGTACTGATTATCCTTAAAGATTCATTAAAACTGTGGAGATGTTTTATTAGAGCAGAAGCGATAGAATAAAAAGAGCAAGAGGTATCCTCAGGATATTTTCCTGCAATTTTGGAGCTTTTTTTTGCCATACTTCTAGTAGTAATGTGATAAAAGCTTCCAGACATCTCTGATACAGATCTTCCATGTGCCATCTCCTGCCATCTTCAGCATTGGCCAAGGGGAGCTGAAGTTTTGGCAATAGCAGGGTTTTTTTCCCCCTATAGCTTTCTCTGGCAAATAGCCCTCAAGAAAATAGGCTTCATTTGTGCTTTAGACCTAGAGCCAGAACATAATTAATCAAATGCATCTGTTATCAAAATGCGGTGGACGACTGAGAAGGAGGAAGGAAAACAGGTAGAAAAAGTGGACTGTGGTTTTGATACTTTTGATACCTGGGGGCAGAACTGCTCTGGATAGTTCTTCAGTCCCTTCCCATAGAGGAAGCATGAGAAGTGAGGCATAAGATTTGACTTGGAAAGTGCAAATTTCTCCTGTGTTCATCCCTAAAAGATAGAAGGCATGTAATAAGTATCCCAAAGTCTTATACATTGGTTCTTAACATTGTGTTTAAGGGGATAAATATTGTTCTCTTGAGGTAGCATGAGCAGATATCACCCTAAATAGGAAATGACGTGAAAATTTACAAAGTCTTCCCCTTCCCCCTCCTTGGAAGTAGTCACACTGCTATTGAGGGTGTAAAGTAAATGTAGGATAAGATTTGACAGCCACTCAAATTACGATGCTTGGTAAGTGTGAGGATGTGTGCATCCTAGGTTTGGCCAGTGCTGCCTGCACAGTTACTGTATCTGGAACGTGATTAGTGGTGACAGGGCAGCCTTCCTGTGTGCAGGGAAGTTCTGTTTGCAAACCAGCACAGATTAGCTGGCAAAAATCTCACTGCTGCAGAATACATGTGAAGAAGGAAGGTCTTTGTGTAGCCTTACGGTTACAGGAAAGAGATGGTGAGAGCACCATGAAAACTTCCTGCAAAAATTTGGAAACGTGTAAAGGTTAAAATGTTATCCTTTACTCATGTCACAGGAGAACAAATTTTAGCCATTCCCTCTGAAAGGAAGGAAGAAATAATTTGTTTGAAACTTTGCGGAAATGGTTGAGTTCCCTTGCCCGTACACAGGTGCTTCCTGGATAGAATCCAATATATCTGTATATTAGTGTATAGTTTTGCAAATCTTTGGGCATTCTCTGGGGCCAAATAGGAAAATCAGCTTTTCTTGGGCTTGTAGTTGGAGAAGTAATGATCAGTTTTTCAGCTATAGTGTACAGTAGTATTACTCAATTTGTTACAAAACCTTATTTTGACACAGTGTGTTAAGATGGACAGGGATGCTTTTCATAAGGGTAGCAAATTAGAAGCAAAGAATATTGATGTTTAGTGCTTTTGACAAAGCTTTACCTAAGTCAACCCCTAGAGGGTCAGAGTGAATAAACCATTTGAGACATGTTTTAAAATTAAACTGTGGAAAATTATAACAAGACAGTGGACTGCCACTTTATATATGACTGTTGGACGTTGTTAAATGATGCAGCCATGGTCAGAATTGCTTAAATTCCTCAGATGTCCATGCTGCCACCAGAGGAATATTCTTGCTGTTGTCTTTGTCCCAGGCCTTAGCATTCATTGTGTGACTGTCCCTTATCATAGCAGCATCATAACTAAGCCCGTGGAGAAATCACTTAGCCTTTGCCTGATTAGATTTCAACTAGTTAAGTTCTCTGATGTGATTTATGCTGTGCTCTAATTCTACCCATGCCAGAAGGAAAGGAAGAGGGGGTAGTGAGACTCAACTGGGTGAGAGAGGAGGGCAGAGCCCACTTGCTATGGGAGGATAGGTTGAAATATCTCTCAGCTCTTTGCTTGGGGATTTGGCAGATCTGAAAAAAAGAGCAGAAAGTAAAATAAACAGTGTTTTGTTTCTACCAGTAAGAGAGGAGATAATTAAAAAGGAAAAAATAAAGAAAAACTATAAACATATTTCAGTACTGAAAGTAAGGATCAGATTCATAGTACTAGATTTGGTCTGCAATCATGATTCTTATACTTTTTGAATATTGCTGGGATACACATTTATCACTAGTAAGCTTTCCTAATGGAAGGCAGCAGGTCAGGACAGCAGTGTGACAGCCAGGAGGAATTTCCAACTGTGGCTAAATATGCTGGTGTACCAGCTAAGAAGTGTAAATTGCTTAGAATGCAGGTTGTACCTCTGGCTCCAGATGTTGTTTGGACTCCCTCTGCAATTCCAAACTGGACCTCACTTTTAAGTGCTGGTCTTTAAACCCCTTCCCTCAGCTGGCCTTGTATGAAGGATTACAACAGAGGAATGTGAGGCTCCATAGGAATTTCCTTTTTTTTAAGACCTCAGGGCTTGTCTGACCTTTGCTTTTGTGTTGTAGGGCATTGCCAAGTACATAACTGTTCTGTGTGGCCAATGCATTGCTGACTGGTAGAATTCCCATTTCTTAGTTTGATGACTCTCTTTCCATAACCCAGTGAAGTTGTGTAAAATGTATTTATCACTTGGTAAACAAGTCCTTCAGTTAGCTCTTTCAGTTAATTTAGTACTTTACTAAGCCCAGCTGCACTGTCTAAATCTGGTATGTATTCTGTATCTTCTTCTGTCCATACAGCACATTTGAAAAAGGTTTTGCTAATTGCAGTTCAATAGTTCAGAGATCTATTGTTGAGATCATTCTAATTGCGTTCTGAGAATATACATTAGGCTTGATGGTGATGCTTATTAATTTTTTTTTTCTCTGAAATTGCTACCTCTCATCTCATCCATTGAAATGCTTTCTCTCAAAAACACAGCTGCATTATGATTTGCTATGATAAAATGTTAATTGATAAATGATAGTCAGAGTCACTTGTTTGAACCTTATTAGAGATTCCAAAAACTCAGGAAGCATTTTTCTGAATGCGTGAATGGTATAAAGAAAGAGGAGAAATAGGTTTTGGAAAATATGTAAAAGATCCCACAAATGGACAGGCAAAACTCAACATAATTTTTTCAGCATATAAATGATTCTTAGGATAATCATTAAAGCAGACATTAAAGTGACTCCTTTAATAATGGATTCAAGTGATACCTTTAACAATATGTGTTTCCTGCTCATTTATGTGTGAAATAATCTTTGTTTCCAGCTTTTGTGATTATATCTAGGAATGAGGTGATTTATTCTCCTGTTACATACAGTTTTGTTGCACCTCAAAGCTGCAGCTACCACGTAAATTCAGCAAACAAAATCTCCAAGGTTAAAAGCAGTTTACAGCTGTGGAAACACAGTAATTCCTGGGTTGGGAGAAATGCGGATCCTGATTCTGTACAGAAGATCTCAAAATCATAAAACCTTAGTCAGAAGTGGCATCTCTCTGAAGTAGGTTTCTGCTTGTGTTTATGTGTTAGCTGATATGTGTAGCTTCCTTTTGACTCGATGATATAGCTGGTGAATGTGAGGTCCACATGGTCTCACAGTCAGGTCTTGACATGTGTTTTGTCTTAGGAGCCTTGTAGTGGGAATACAATTGCACCATAATCAACTGGAAGACAGAAAATAATATAATGAATTGTCAGTCCAGTTCATGATTTCAGTAGTTGCAAGAGCTGCTGGATTAATATAAAGCTATATTTTGACACCAGCTTTATTTAGGAAGGGTAGAAGAGTATATTTGTACATATGTGTATTGAAACTCACTTCTGTTGATTTAACTCACCTTAATGCCATAATGCATTGGAACCAACTTCATGGTAACATGTACAAGAAGTGATACTTTGTACTGAGAAGTGGAAAAGAGTGGGGATTGTTTTCTTTAATATGGGTACAGTACACACAGTTTTGCTAATCTATCACCCTATGTACATATAAGTGTAACCTAATTTTTTTCTTGATGAGCACCTATTATGCTGCATGTTGCAGTCTGCTGACTTAAAGTGTAATTGCATGTAAAAACATCACATGAACCTTTCCACTTAATTTTGAGATTTTTGTTCCCGTGTAGAAAACATTCTTTCATTAAAAAGGGAGATTTATTGCAGCCTGTGTGACAGCAATGTTGTTCTTAGTTTAATAGGAGTGCATTTACTACACGTGTTTAGAATGTGATGTGTGTGTTTTTATGAATGTTGACAGTGCTCACATATTGTATAATGAGCATTGTGTATTTTAAAGATTGGATAAGAGGTTTGGTAGGTTTTGACAATGAAGTGGATTGGTTTCTTTTATTATAAGCAGTGTTGTTTATACTTCTTTATGCTTTGAAACAAACTCTGAGGTCTGAAATTTATTTGATGTTTAGTTTGGAGGCTGAACTATAAAATAAATGAAAAAAAATTAGCCAACAAGGATTATTGCCTCATTATATGGCAGACTGAAATAAGCTAAAAAAGTGTTTTATTAAGACAGAAAATCAGTGTTTTATTAGGATTCTTGGACACTTTTCAATAGAAACAAAAAATTTAACGTTTGCAGGAAAAAAGATAGGACTGTTGTTACTTATCTTCTCCCTCAAGTGTCCTGATTTGACTTTTGTGAGATAAGTGACTCTGGGATCACTCACTTCAGTGGGGCAGCTTTCTCTTTCTTTTCTCCTGCTGAATGCATATGTATGTGTTTGGTACAAAATGGAATTGGTTTGACAGGAGAGACTGTCGGGGAGAGTTCCCAAGATCTTCACACCGTGCCAGTGAGACGCTGCCTGGCAATCAGTCCTCGGTTCACATCTCTGCTAGGAATCACACAGAGAGGAAAACTGCAGCCTGCGTCTTCTCTGTCCCAGGCAGTCGGATTCGACTCTTCTTTATGTAAGATGGTTGTGACGTTGCCAAGGGCCAGCTTGTTGTTCAGCCTGTCCTAACACCTTTCTACCCACCTGCCTCCTTTGGTCAGCTGATCAGCTACACCTGGAGAATAACTGCATTCACCTGTGTGAAAAGCAAGAGGGAAGGGATGGGAAGCTCAGCACAGAACGCGGGGGAACTCTTACAGGTGTTGAAGAAGGTGGAAGGTTTGTGAGGTGAGCACTGCTTCCTCTTTTCCCTGTCAGGCAGTGGATAAGTTTTTAAAAAAGGAATTTGCTTGACCTGATTTTACTTTCAAGGACTACAGCCTACACAGTAATGCAGTTGCAGGTAGAAAGACCAGTTTGAATGTAGAATTAAAGGGCATAGGAATGAAAGAGTAATGAAAATTAATGGCTGTGAGGATGTGGGCTTGGGCTGGAGGAGAAAGAATTGGTATATGTGGCAAGGGAACGAGGAGGAGATGGATGATATGGAACTATGGAGCAAGGTTACACTGTTTTAGTTATGTTCTAATACAGTTTTAGTAATGTTGTCTATGCCCCTAAAATTGATCAAATTACTGTGCCATTTAGAAAGTGAATCAGGCTTTGTTTTTTTGGTCTAATCTGCACAGATGTGAAAGTGCAGTGCTTGGTTAAATTTGTGCAAGCTCCTTGTAAGGCCTGGGATCTGTGCATAGGCAGCTGAAATGAGGCAGCTTGAAGGTAGCTGAGCTTCCAAAAATAAAATGAGGAAACCGAAATTCTGCTTCTGCATTTCTGTTAGCAGTAAGGGGTTTTTTTCTCTCTCAAATGCCATAGTCTTTGTCTCTTCTAACTTTTCTCACTCTTCTCTTTGTAAGCTCACTTTCATCTACAAATCTTATTTTCCCTTACCATCTTTTCCCCTCTTCTCCCTCCCCCCCCCAAGTTGTCCTCTCCTCAGGGTTCCTGTAGGATTTTTAGCAGTAACCTCTCCTGCTAACTCTGCTGTTTTTGCTTGCTATCTTGTGATTGATCACTGCTTCTGATGCTTACCTTTCAATTTCTACAAACGTATCTGGCACCACCCAGAAGCACCTTTGAATGTCTGGAGCTGAAACCCTGAGGAACAGTTCTTAGCCTGTTTGCCTTAGGGCAAAGAGAACGTGGTTGGTGGAACTTGTTCAAGAAGCACTGTTTTCCTTTGTAAAAAAAAAAAAACACAAAAAACCCAAAAAAAAACCCCACACCAAAAAAACCCCTGAGAAATGAAGTGTGCACGGGAATTTGTGTGGACCAGAAACAAAGCAACATAGTTTTCCCTGTCCTGCTGCTTTATTTACTTATATATTTAAAACTATATTCAAATTTAAAACCTGACCTTTTTTTTCGTGACTATTGTTTAGATTCCAATTAATTTATTTCTTTGTATACTGTCCTGTTCTGCTGAATTCTGTAGTAAATCTTAGACAAGCAGCTTGTTTAAGAGGTAAGACCATGTTTCAGAAGTTATTTCCTTGTTTCACAAGGTTTTTTATTTTGGAAGAGTATCATATGACAGTATTTACAGTAAAACTTTGAGGTGCTTTGCTCTTACTTGAGGTAGAATAAGATTTTGCTTTAGGAAATTGGCTTCTTTGGAACAGTTGAGTAGTTACCACTTCTAGAAGTATTCAGTTTACACATCTGTATATTTACTAAGAGAGAGTGAAGCAGTGTACAAAATTTAGCAGCTGACTAATGCCAGTTACAGCCAACTCATTCTGCAAATATTTGGTCTATTTTCTTTCAGGTGAAAAGCAAAGATACAGTAATTTTTCACATGTTTAAATCAACAGGGTATTAACTTTCCTTGGTGGTATGGATTTTCTTTATCAATATTGATTTGGGGGAGATAAACTTCTTACTGTATTTGCTTATGGAAGAGGCCAGTTAGGACATATTGACTCATTCCTTCATTCAAACTACAGTTGTAATTTGATAGGTTTGTAACAGACTAAATGAGCTGTCTGAACTTTGTGCTTCCTGAAGATGTTTCAGCAAAATTTACTTAGTTTTTAGAAGAAATAAAATAGTGAAAAAATGATATTTTCATGTACTTTACTGTACAAGAAGTAAATTTAGTTGGAGATCCACACATAGACACATACATATACTCTTATTTTTAACAATGAACAAATTTTATTCTAAATATCGCCATGATTGTGAAAGTATTTCCCCAAATATTAAAGTGGGAAACTCCTTTCAACTTTGATGCTGTTTTGGTATTGACCATCTGTGAAAACCTTGTATCCTTTGTCTCTATCCTTCTGTAATGTCATTGTCTGTAAGGTGCATGTGTGACTTAAAACAACACCTGCAAAATGCCCAAGCTATTTAAGTGTAGTTTTTCAAACAGCACTTTGAGGTTTGAATGTGTAGGGTGTTTTTTTTTTTTTTGAAGGTTGTGGTGGTGAGTTTTTTTTGTGTGTTTGTTGTGTTTTTTAATGTCTCTCCTCCTGAAACATTCTTTAAAATTGTGATAAAAGGAATTCATGTGGCCTTGTGCAGTGATTTTTAAGTGTGGTTTTCTTGTAATAGTTTTATTGAAGGTTCTTTATTGCTTGCAAATTTTACTGTGAATCTGATTTCAATTGTAAAACATGAAGCTTTTTTTTTTGTTCCTGCTGGGCCATCTTGTTTTATTGTAATATGAACTCTAGGCTTTGGTGCACTGTGTAAGCTACCCCTGCATTGGTAGAGAGAGAGAGAGAGACAGGCTGGTGACACTGGCTCCTTGTGGACAGCACTTTTGGGAGATGCTTTTCTTTTTCTTCCTCAATGGTTGGCTGAAGAGGAAATGGCCTCCCAGGTTCTGCAATACAGTTCACACAATCTAGTTAAGTGCAGGATTCGTCAAGTAGTGATGTCAGCAAGATTTTATTAAGGTTCTTGGTATTTCAATCAAAAGAAAATAGAAGGAAGACCTTGGGCTTTTTCAGGAAAGATAGGTGTGGTCATTTGATCATCAGTTTAACACAGTCTTCTTAAACCAGACGCAGGGTTTAGCTTCAAGTTGATCTCTACTGAGATCTACTTAAACCTTATTGTAGTTTTTTTTGTTGTAAACAGTGGCTTAGATGAGCTTACTTTCTTTTTTGTAGTTGTTCTCTGTTATGAGAAAGCAGAGGTGTAAAGGAAAGCAGGGGTGTTTTATCTATTGAAGTATCACTCACAGTTGTTCTACTTGGTGGTTCCCATGTTCTCATTCTGTGGTTCCAGGCTTCTGAATCATAGAATGGCTTGGGTTTGAAGGGACCTTAAAGGTCATCTAGTTTCAACGCCTCTGCTGTGGATAGGGACACCTTCCATTATACCAGCTGCTCAGACCTCTGTCCAGTCTGGCCTATAAGGACTTAAGTAATATAGTGCATCTCCCTACAGTAAAATAAGGTGGTTTTTTTCCCCTTGTTTGGGTTTATTTGAAGGAATAATGTAATTCTAACAGTGATTAACTGTTAGAAAGTTACGTTTTTAACATGTTTCCTGGAAAACACAGTTATAATAAAATATTATGGGTTTGTTTTTTTTTTATTTAAAGTGAGAATGTATGTATATTTTAAATTCTTCTGCTACAGTGAAGATTTCTGCTGTCATTTAGCTTATGCCTTAAATACTTATGGAACAGTCTTTTTTATGTTTTAAGGGTACTATTATAATCTTAGAGAAGTAGCACTGCTAGTGTTAAGTGATTGTGAATGTGGTGTCAGAGGATTAAAGCCCAAAGCTCGTTTTCCCTGTGCAGATATAATGGTACTTTATTCTGGTCAGTATTATGCCTCGGATAGTGATACCACAATCTCAGTGACTGTATATCAAGGCAAGCAGAGAAAATACAACACTGAAAAGACTGATAACTGCAATATCTCTGTTTACAAACTGCCCTGAAATATTCTTGATGGCATGACTGGCATTAGACATCAGATCTCTTGATGTGAATCCTTCTGTTTAAAAACCCTCAGGAAAGAAGTATGCTGATGAATACTGCCTAGAAGAGTTAATTTGTTCAGAGTTTTGAAAGTAGGGCAATTCTTCTAATGATGCTGCTTCCAAAAGCTGTTTTGCTGTTGATTACCTTTCATATATGGGAGATTCTGCTTTTGAGAGGCAAAGAGTTCTCTAGAATTTAAAAAGATACATTGTTATAATGCGGATTTCTGATCCGGTAGGGCAAGGCAAATCAGGTAGGATAGAGCGATGGCAAAAGGTAATACCATCAGTGGTAACTTTTAAACTCTTGGACTAAGCTAAAGCCTTGTTCACACTTTTTAGATGTTTGATTAAACAGCGTAGAAAAATTTCCGTGTAGAGGTCAGGTGAGTAGTTACAAACAGTTAGGCTACTGTAATATGCATATTAAGCTCTCTAGACTCCTGCAATTAAAACTTCAGCGTTCAGGTGTAATCAGGGTCCTGAAACTGTGATATTAGCCTTCTCACTGATTATACGGGACAAGTATATTTGTGAAGATGACATCCGTAGGTGGCCTAACTTGTCACAGGCACAGCGTCGATGTGAATGCATGTGAAGGAAGCATGGAGAGTCTGCAGATGTGCAGGGGTCAACAGTCACATATTATATTAAAAAAACCATGTCAGCTGCACAGTGTGTTCCCTAGGTTTCAGTGAGTGCATTTCATGGGTAGATCATTGCGCCAATTATCCTCCCTCCAGAGACAGGGAAGGTGAAGCACAGGGACATTACCTGCCTAAAGACACAAGAGTCCACTGGCAGGAACTGACTCTGCATCTCATAAATCTCTTTTCCGTGTTAAGTCCACAGAAGCAAAATAAGAGATTTGTATTGAATTATCTTCTTGATAAACTCTGGAAGTGCTGCTCTGGTGTTATAGGCACTGTATTTCAGAATGCTTTCAGATGTTTTTAAGTGTTATAATTGTCTGTATTCAGAGAAAAGTGGAAAAACCCAGACCCCTTTTATGCTTGCACTGAAAAAGGCTTTCATACCCAGATGCAAAAGTCTGTCCTAAAGCAAATTTTACAGCTCAATTATTAACCCCTGGAAAAGAATTCATAATGGGAGTGCTGTCAGTTCCTTAATTACAGTGATTAGAATAGAACCTGTAATAATAAGGTAGTCGAACCCAGGCTGGCAAAATTCCCTTTCTGAGTGGAAATGTGGTGTAATGCCATTGAAGGGGAACTTGCATTTGCTGTTCTCACTGAGCATGTCAGCTAATGTATGAAACAGTGTCTTTCTATCATTATGGCTGTATAGCCTGCACAGAAAGTGTGTCCTAATGCATTTGCAGTTATATCTGGTTTTTTTAAAAGGAAAAAGCATTTCATTCTTACACTAGACAAAAGCCAGTGTTATTCAAGGCAATTGGGGAAGTATTAGCACTTAAAAATGGTAATTGTTCCTTTTTGTTAAAAAGATCTTTAAAACAAGAAATAAGCTCTGCTTTGAAGCACTGGTATTTCATTTATGCGTAGGTTATAGTGGCAAAGTCTTCACAGCAATACGTCCCAAACAGTGTGGAAGACTGGTATACCAGTGACCCAGCTTTTGAGGTCTGTCCGTTTTCCATTCTGCTGTGTCATAACATAAACATTTTTCCAACTTGTATACTTCAGACTATAGAAGATAGTTAAGTTTAACTTGGTGTGAACAAGGAACTTGAACTGACATTGGATGTCCAATCCTGACAGTTCATCTGCGGAACAAATCTTTTCCTAGATAAGCTGCCATCTCTAAGTGAGCACTGGGCTGCACAGACTACATTAGCTAGACCACAGTTATCTTCAGTCTCTAGGCAGAGCTGATATCTGGACTTCTCTTCCGAGTCATGAACATGCTGCCAGTTCAATACCTGACAATACCAACCTAACCATCTTAGTGTGGATATTTTGGGAGCCCCTGGTGGTGAAGTGGTTAAAGCACAGCGCTGTGAATGCTGAGACCCGGGTTCGAGTCCTGGTCAGGGCCCCTCCCCGGGCAGATGGAGCTCGTTAGCCCTGTAAGGCAATCCATCTACATCCTGAGGACCTCGCTGCCACCGTCCAAGCTCGCTTGGCCCCGGCAGATGAACCTCAGGATTAAAGGGTGGGCTCAGTTCCGCGCACACTGTGTCTCACCTAAAAAATCCAATGTGCAGGCTGGAAGGTGGAAAGACCTTCCCCTGTTCTTCGTTCGCGAAGAGACTGGCCATACACATACACAGTGTGGATATTCTAGAATTAGGTTTGTAAGCACTTAAAAATGCATTCATGAACAACTAGTACTTTTATATGTGATTATTAGCTGTTATATTTCTTGGTTTCTAATTATCTTTCATATTGGGCTAGTGATGAAACCTCTATTGTCATTAGTCATCCAAGAGTTAATTTAATTGGGTTTTAACTGTCAGACTCATCTGCAATAAGACTTTCAGAGTAGGAAAAAAAATAGAATAGATTGCTGGTAAGGACAGACTTCTTCAGGGCTTGCCTATGATTTTAAAAACTTTCAGTATGGGATGAAAAAATACCTTTTAATGATAATTTTGTGTAGTAAGTGGATATATAAATTAAGAAAAATACCACTTTCTGGTAATAATGTTACTGGTTGTCCTCTCCTTCTAATGTTCGTTTTGGGGGAAAAATGACTAGAAAATGCTTAATAAAGATTTAAGGCCTGAAGTCATAGGCTTGCATTCTTATAGACAGCTGCTTCTTCAGATCAAGTCCTTGAGAAACCCTCTGAAGTATCCATAAGCTGCCTTTGACTTGCAACGATGTTTATGCTGTTATAAAAGCCAGTGGGAAAGCGGTGTTTTACCCCTGGAGTCTAGGGCCAGGAGAAATGTATACAGTTCCTTGTTGATAACCTAAGTAATAGTATTGATTTTTAGGTGCAAGGGAGTGTGTGTGCATTCAGGGTTCAATTTGAGAGCAGTCGGTCATTTCTAGTCCTCTGATACTGATACCACCAAAATAACAGTTCAGAAAGAGACATCAAAGTGGAAGTGATGCTGCGCCTTATAACCACTGCTGTGCAGTTTTCTTACTGTTGCTATGTTTGTGCTGTGCTGATGGTTGGGGTAGTATGATGGGTGCTATTTACAAAAAAAAAGCACTGAACAAAGGTGTTGCAGAAACCCCTTTGTCACTTAATCAGCAGACAAACCATTGTGGTAACGGATAATAAACATCTTTGTTTCTGGTAGAGTTCAGTGTGCCTGAACTTGTAAAGCCTGGCCGCAAAACAAAGCTTCTCCTGATTTTGAAGTGGAAGCAATGTAATAACACATTAACCTTAAATAATGTGGGTAGATGGGCGAGCAAGATATAATTGAATATAATCCATCCTTCCTTGTACAAAGTACTATGAATTGGGCACTCTGTTTACTGTATGTCCTTGGGCATTTCTGATGGCGAGTTGTGTTCTGTGTTTACAGACCCTTGTTGCTGACTCCCGTCAGGTTGATGTTGTTTCAGTCGATGTGTGATATTCTTGTGGCATGGCTGTGGCTGTCCTGTTCTGGGAACACTGTAACTGTTCACATCTTAATACCATCACTGCACCTCGTCTGTTTGTCAGCACAGTAAATATTTCCTGCTTCTTCATAGTAGGGTTGCATATATTCTCAGAAGCAGGGGTTGATTTGACCTTTTATTGTTGAAATTAATTACAGCTTAATGGGATGAACTTTGCAATTGGCTTTTCTCATGCAATGTAAAGAGAGGTTGTTGAAATAGGAGCTTGTCTGCGGGGTTTTATTTCTCTCAAGTATTTCTACTTCCTTCAAATAAAGAGGCAAAATGTAGCTCAAAAGAGAGCATCAGGGAATTTTTTCCAGCTTCTCTTCTAGTTTTTGCTTTGGAAATGCTTCCTAAAGATATTGTGTTCTTGCATAGCCCATTCCCAAATGGGGGCATAATTCAAATAAGTGTTCCTGGCCAACCTTACAAGTATTCCCCTCTGTCATTCAACATTGCCTTTAACTTATGAACAGTAGCTCTTGAAACTAATAAATGCCTTAGTTGTATAAAAAGATAGACTAGACATTTTATAAAAACAGCACAGGAACTGCAAAACCAGAGAGGATTCACCTCTTCTTTCAAATAAAAATTTTTCCACAGCAGTTTTAGTGATTGCCGATGACATGTATGAACTGACTGACCAGGAGTAGGATTAGCACTCGATGATTTGCTGTTGCCACATAACTTCAGTTGGTCTGGATTAAAGAACAGATACGTGTACTGCAAATACATGTATGTCTATGTAAGAGCTTAAAATCAGCTGCAGCAAGGCTGCTGTTTAGCTTCTGAGTTTTTACCAGTGTCTCTAGTGTGGGTATTCCCAGCAATGCTTTGTTTCTGTGAGCTCTAAGTTTTGTGTTGCGCTGTAATAAACTATAATACTATTTCCCATTAATTAAATTTTCAGTACAATCTGACTTGTCTGTTGAATCGAATCTTCTGAGAATCTTAAGGAATACTTTAATAGTTCAGCTTCACCTTTATTTTTAGTTACCTTTCTCACAAAACTCCCTGTTCTTGTATTTTCCATACAGTTCTGCCTATTTTGTTCCTTGCATTGGAATAGCCATATTCCTGAGCAGAGTTTAATGTGAGTAATGGACTGTTTTCTCCATCTCATGGGTGTGTTGGCCTTTTGTTTGAAACTTTCTTCAGATCCTCTGAAGATCTTTTGATCCTCCTCTATTTATAGAGGAGACTCTGAAAGCTTCAGTCAGAATCAATAAAGATAAGACCATAACAGTAATGTAAACTATTGGCCTGAACACTGCAGATTTTTTTTCATATGGTAACCTCAAATCGGTCAGGAGTGACTGTGTGAAAGTGCCATGTACACTGCATGCCCCTGAAATATTTGTATAAGAATGTAAATAACTTAAAACGGGCTTGCCAGTGTTTGAGCTTTGACCTGCTAATGACTTCCTCGTTTGGTAGTGTGGAAGGCTGAATTCCTGGGCTTGGTAACTTCGGACTGCGTATTTGTGAGACCTAAATAAGAGGAAAACAAATATTTTGTAATTCATTGCAAGAATGTAAGGGACACAGAAGTCTTAATGAAAGGAGCAGTAAGATGCTGAATATCCTTTTTTGTCTGTTGAAAGCAGATGAAACATAGTAGCACTAACCCATAGCATCCCATATGACCACTCACTCTTGTGTCAAATGGGACAATTCATCTGCCTAAATACACACAGGAGTGTTTTGCATGCTGAAGAATGGGTGGTGGTGGGGAACTGAAGTAATATGTTCAAGTAAATATGAAATCGTTTACATTTATCCATACAATCTAAATTGGTTAAACTAACAGAGATTAGTTAGAAGATTTTTGATGGGCATATCTTGCTTGTTGAGTTTGCAGACTTTCAGAACAGATTGTAAATCTGACACCATCACGCGAAGGATTTTTTTTTTTTTAAATACATTATCAGAAGAAAGGTAATTCTAAAAATACTTACTTTCTCTAGAGTTCAACCTGAGTGAGAGACGTCCTTTACTTCTGTATTGTTTGATCTGTTGCATGACTTCATGTCCTGCTACATATTCAGAAAGGAAAAAATACAGCTGATACAGTGTGAAGAGTTCAAAACAGGGCCCTGCAAACATGTACTCAAATCCTGATACTCAGTGAGTGGAGAATGGACTGAGAGCAGCCCTGGGAAGAAGGACTTATGGGTGCTGATGAATGAGAGACTGTACACGACTCAGGAATGTTCAGCAGTTCCTCTTACATTTGCACCATATGCTCTCAGCCAACAGCAGATGCATGGTCTAACATTTAGCAATGGAACTTTCCCTTTTGGGTGTTTGGGATAATACTAAAATAATGAATAATTACTTTGTATGCTATTTGTGAGGCTGTTTTTCTTTTTGGTGCTATTTGTCCTCGCTTTTGCTGTGCCTGTTTATTTCAGAAGGGTTTGTCACTTAAAAATTTTAGAGCTCTTATGTAGACATTTCATTATATCTTTAAAAAAACGCGGAAAGCATTAGCCGTTTTAATGCTTGAATGGCTGGGTGACTTTCCCAAGATCACACAAGGCCCTATAGAGATGCAGAGGGACACCACTGGTGTCTTGAAGACTGATGTTTCTGCAAAGACAGCCACAGCTGCGGGGTCGATGGGGAGCTGCCAAGGGGCATAGCATCTGTTAAATGACAGAGTACCACCTTGGAGGCAGTGCTGAAAGACACTGTCTCCTCAGTCTCTTCACTCCTATTGAGTACTCTGTGTTTCATTAAAAAATGGAGTTCCAGAAACTGGATGTTAATTCTAGGATTCTGTACTGATAGAAGGTGATTGCTTTCTAATGCCATGGAAGGTAGGTATAAAGTGATGTCAGACCAGAGTGCAAAATAATGAGATCAGAGGAAAATGGCAAAATTCCGGTGAAAGTTTTTAATGGGTTAGCTCAGCCTTGGAGTAACCTGAAGAATATAATCTTAATTCTAAGTTCACTAAAATCAACCTTGCTTTCACAAGTTGAAGAGGGGCTGACTGGCTATAATAGGATCTGTTTTTAAAAGTGTCAGTTAAAATTGTTCCTGTCTGGTCACGTTCTTTAAGAAGAATCTTGTATTGTTGTGAATAGTGTGTTAGCCTTCATAGCCTCCTGAGGAATGTATTGATTAACTTCCTTTTTTCAATTCAGCCTATGGAAAAATATCCACTATAAGAGTAATGTAGATAATATTTCCTTCATCAGAAAACAGATGATCTTGTGACCTTTGCTAGAGATATATGTAGTCTTATAGGACTTTGGTTCTTAAATTCTTGAAAATAGTACCAAAGCTGTAAGAAAGGGAAAAGGCTTCTGTTTTAATGGGTATTTTTTAACTGTAAAAGCTCTTTTAGCAATTTTGTCAAATGTGAAACTTGATCTATTTCCTGCAAAGTGTTATTGTCTCTTTCTACAGTTCGTTTACAGTTTATTAGAAGTCCATGACTTGTTTCTTTTTTTCCTTTAATTCTGCTTAAGCCAATCAGTAATTGTCAGATCTTTTCTTGGTGGTAATTTTGCAGGCTGTAGATCTTTAATCTCTCTCCCTTATCTAATTGAGGATGAATCAAGGCTGAATACTCTTTTCTTTGTTATGCATGAAGTTATAAGCAAATGGGTGTGACAAATGGGAACAAACCAAGGTTTTTTGTACATGAACAAATTTCTAATAGGTTTATTTGTTGACTCTTGGATTCTTTTGCCTTATTGGGCCACTATGGTATTCAAAGTGTCTTCTGAGGATAAAATACAAGAAAAAAAATCCTTTCTTTATTCAGTGATATTTCTTGATGATCTGGATGGGTGATCAAACCATGTAAGACTGCATTAGTTGCATTAATATTCATCACTTTCCCGCGATATGCACTGTAGTTTAGGTGGTGAGGCATGGGTATTATTCTCACTAGGAAAACAGTCATTAAGTTTAGCATTCAGCACATCTTATCTATGGGACTGCACTTTCTATTCTAACAGAGCAAATGGAGCAGACTCTCAAAATCATTCCCACTTGGGCCTAGTTCTGTCATTCCAGATCTTGACCCACTCAGATTCAATTCCAAAGTGTATGCCACGCTGTTAGCTTTTTTTGCTCCAGACCTACCCAGTGGCTGTCGTTAGGATGTGGATTTTCTGCAGTTACTCACAGCTATATTCTTAGAATGTTAATGTTTTACTTCTGGGAAGGCTTTTTGTTTATTTTTTTTTGGTTTAATTTGTTTTTATTTTTCCCTTGTCCAACCTCTCTGATGTTCCTTGAGGAGTTAAAAGTGTAAGTATTATACAACTAATGCACAGCTGCTCTAAGCTGACTTTGTATTGGATGCAAACATGGAATGCTGACCCTGCAGAGTTTTAACTCTGACCATTAGTAGAAAGAAGTGCAATTTAATGAAGGTCAGCTTTAGCAAAACCAAAGTTGTTGTGAGAGTGAGAAAGTTGCTCTGTCATTAACCTTCCTGTCTGCTAAAGTCTTATGGTGTGATTCTTTGGATTGTCCTGTGAAGGGCCAGAAATTGGACCTATGAACCTTCTGGGTCCTTTCCAATTTGGGATATTCTATGATTCTCTGAAAGCCATCTGTTGACTTGACTGTTGCTGGGCTCTCTCTAAGTGCAAGTGAGCTCTGTCTCCAAAGGGATTCAGAGAAACACATCAGTGATGCCAGTTGTGGCACCACTGGGCTGCCTTTGACTCCCAGTTCGTATTTAAGTTCCAGTGTGTCCCATACAGCAGCACTAAGCAGCAATGTGATTTCATTCATGTCACAATAATCTGTTAATCTCCATTCTCCATTGGACTTTCACACCAGCCATATGGGGCTATTAAAGGGTGAGTAGGTCCTGCTAATTGCTCCTTGACTTTCCAGTCTGTGACTCAGTTTATGGATGTGAATCACAGACTCTCTGTTGATGTGACATTGCTACCAGTGCACTCTTGGAGTACTGATCAGCACCTGTGCTCCTTTGACGTTAAGTAATCCCATGACAGGACAGTCCTTGAGAGACCAGGCGAGATAGACAGATGTTTCATTTCCTCTGTCTCCAAGGCAGCTATACTGAAAGCCCACTGCACAGCTTGGTGCAACGGATACATGGTGCACTGGTATCTACTAGAGCCTTGTACTCCTGTGCTTTTGGTGTTCCAGGCCATCGGATCCACGCAGTCCAATAAACCCAGTTGTCCATCTACTCCTCCTGGCTGGAGATAGGGTCCCTCTAATAGTGATCATAGCATCCTTCACGTACTTCTTGTAGAAATGGATCAGAATTTCTTCCCATAGGAGCAGGAGTAAAATCAGCCTTTCTACTCTGCCTGGGAAACAGTCCACTGTAGACTGGAGCAGCAACAACTTTACTGGAAGAATCCCCATTTGTGATTGTTTTTTCCTGGAATTCATGTGTCTGTGTCTCTTGGGTTCATGAAGGTTTTCCATCGCTTATGCTTATGTCTTCTTCATGGTCTCATAGGTAAAACCTTAGGGTACCCCATGGTTATAACTTCTATATCCTGTCTCTTGAGCAAAAGGTGGACAGGTTTTCCTTCTGCATGGTGGAAAGTCTCAATTGTTACAGTGATGCATTCCCACATCCCTTCTTTGATTTGTAATAGTACTTAAATTAGCTAAAAGTTGTCAAAGACATGATTACGGTACCTGTGACTTTGCCTGCAGTGTCCTGCCCCCCACCCTGAGCCTTACTGGAGCTGTGAATGTATAGTAAAGCAGAGAAATGTCTCTTCCTCTTCCAAGTCTTCGCGTATTTTTTTTTGTCTCTGGAGAATGTCTCTGTGGGTAGCAGTGGCACAGGTGTCTTAGGTACATCTTCAACAAGTCAGGGTTTCCCTTAAGCCAGCAGATCAACTCATAGTTCTTCGCAGTCACCCTGGCAGCATGTCTGTGGAGAAGTTGAGGGTGTCTGACCCATCTCCTGGGAGGCACAGAGCAGGGAGGACAACAGAAGGGGTAAAGGGGTGCTTGAAGGGCCTGAGGCTTCTCTGTCTGGGCTTGGATACTACTGGAGAAACCTGGGTCTGGCTGGATTGTCCCAGGCAGCAGATCATGGGGAGAGGACCTCAGGCAGTCTCTGTCTTGGTCCTCTTGTTGGTCAGCCCATCCTTGTTTCCTCTGCAGCGGCTGAGACCTACCTCTGCCTCCTGGGGCTGGGCAAAGGGCTGGGAAGGAGGCAGGGAAGCTTTGGCAACTGCCCAAGCTTCCTCTTCCACGTGGGTTCTTAGTCCTTGCCCTACGTGTGGTTGGCCTGAGTCCTGGCTCCCAGCCACCTGGCACCATCCCATCTGGCTGAACCCCATCACTCACTACTCTCGAGTGTCTCTTGGCTTTTCTGCAAAGGCAGCAGACGAGCCAAACCCCACTGAGCTGCTCAGACAGGCCACCTGCAAGTACCTCAGCGTTACAGCCAGCTGGGTAGAGGAGGACTGGCTCCCTGTGCCTTGCTGCTCCAGGTCCTGGGGAGGGGCATCCCTGCATGAGTGTTACCCAGGCAGGATGGCTGAAAAGGCCAAGGCTGCTGGGGAAGAGAGCGGCCATACAGAGATTGGGGGCTGGACATGGTGAGCTGTGGGGAGACAGAGCTGCAGGCTGAGAGGGGGTTTCTCAGACCCTGTGTCCTTGACGTGGCCTACCGTACCTCTTTGGTGCCAGGCAAAGCTCTTGTCTGTGCCTTGCTTGTGCCCTGGGGACCTCTGTGTGTCTCTTGGAGCACCCAGGAGTGGTTCTGCTCTTTTCCTGGTGCCCTAAGGTCCCCCCCTCTAAGTGCCTTATAGTGTAACCCAGCCTCCTCCCTATGCCTTTTAGTGCATCCTGGATAACAAAAGTTTAATTTGAAGAAGTAGTCAATAAAATATTTCCCATGATCTTATATCTAGCATAAAAACAGTCAGCTAGAGTCTTGACATGAGAAAAACCATGTCCTGCACCATTACTCTAAGACAGAGATAAATCTAAAAGTGAAATTGAGGCCTGACCATAGAGATCTGAGGGAATATATATATATATTTTATTTTAGCAGCGTGCAGAATTGTGTGGCTTGTGTTTATGGTGTGTACATAACAAAGGGAAAGTAACTCGTGGGGATCAGAGCTGCTGTTAGTTGCTGTTAGACTATCCTGGAGCTACAGCTATTTTCCAGCTCACCATCTCTTCTGAAATGGTTTGTGATATGATCCAAAAAACAGACTAAAAGACAACTCATCATTATATTTTACAGAATGGCCTTTGGCTCACAGCCAAAAATGTTGTAACCCTTGACATAATTATTAGAGCAGTAATGAGCTTAAGAGGTAACAGAGAGTGCAATCTCTGACCTGCTTGACAGGAATTTAGGACTAAAGCAGAGGTGTTAATTTTATTGATGTCATTAAGGGAAAAGTAATACAGCAATAGTGCAATTTTCCACAAGGGATGGAAATTAAAGGACTCCATCCCCTTTTCATCTAGGTTGAAGACAGAAAGAGACAAAGATAAGATAGATGATATTTCAAAAACATGAGTAAAATTTAAAATTTCCTATGTGTAAAACAACTACAGAAATTTTTTTAATTGATTTGATAATTGGGCATTAAATAAGAAGCAACATAGACAACTAAAGGCTTTAGAAGTATGTGTGAAGGGACACTTTTGGAATGCCTCAGAAGAAATGTAATGATTTTTTCCCTCCCTTGGGGTACTTGGTGAATGGAGATTGGTGTGAGCACAAGAGGTGCTCCCCAGAGCTTTCTCTTCTCTAGGCTGAACAGCCCTGATTCTCAGTGTTTCTCTATCCAGTGCTCCATCCCAGTATCAAGAAATCCTGATTTGTTTTACAAGCAGTGAGAAGAAAACCTAATGTTAGGATGAAAGGAGAGGTTGTGGTTGACTGAAAAAGTTGCAAAATACCTACAGTATCTCTAGAATCAAGATGGGAGAAAGAAGACCAATTTTTATTGACTTCCATCAGAGGTCTTTATGATATGTAATCCCTGTTTCTAAGACTGACTTAGAACTATAATAGGAAATTTATACCATCACAAAATAACTAGTTTCTATACCATTCTTTCAATTTCATCCTGCACCATTGTCCAGTTGAGATATCTGTTTTGTGTTTGAATTGTAAGCTCATTGAAGTATTGACCGTATTTTTGATTAAATAAATAAGGTGACTGAGACGGGACCTACAGGCATTGATTTAATCAAAATAATACATGGTTTCTAACTAAGAAGCTCTTTTTTCTTTTTTTTAAATACTAGATACTTTTGTCACCAGTTGAAGATGAAAAAACATCTTGAAGCTTCTTGTAGCAGCATTTTTATTTCTAAGAAAAGACTTCATTTCTATTCAGTGTTTTCCTTTACAAAGTTGCACTGTCTGGTTGCTGTCAGATGCTGGAAGATTATTGCCTCATTTCTTAGTCATCTCCTGCATGTGGTATGTGTGAGATTTGCCTTTGTGACATATGTTCTTGACAGAAGAAAATGAGGGAGATTTGCTGTTATCACCCTCTGTCATCACTGAACATAAAGACATTGAATGCTACACTCTGGGAAATTATCTCATGAAGTGTATGCAGCTTTGCTACAGTCTATGTAAGCAGTAGTCAGATATAGTAGATTTTTATAGTAGATAAAATAGATTTTTAGAAGTCCTCATTGTCCATCTGCACAAATTTGATTTTTCAAAAGATCTCAGCAACACTGACTAGTTAAGGCTGCTGTGCATCACATGTTTTTGAACATCTCATCCAAGCCAGCGGATGGCATATTGCTGTCACTAATTCAATTTCTTGGTAATAACACTTTTCAGGTTCTAGAACTTTCGTACAATATATCCTGCTCCACTGAAGAAGAGAGTTTTGTTTGCTGGCTCTGAAGTTGTCAGTATGCTGTTCAGGAACAGAGCTTTCCTTCATTACTTCCAATTATTTCCCCTCTGTGGATGTTAACTCCTCCTCTCCATGCCATTTTCTTAGCAAAGGGAGTCTGCAAGCAGGATGCTTGCTTTAATGTGACATTTACAAGTGCAAAGTGACTACTTGTTGTCTAAGGCCTGCAGTTGACAGGACTAACAGGAGCTACTAAGCTGTGTTAATAATACTCACCATCCTGATGAGAGAGTTCTCAACAATGTGTGCTTGCTTCTGAATCATGCTTATCTGT
Organism: Empidonax traillii; assembly: GCF_003031625.1. Lineage (NCBI taxonomy): Eukaryota > Metazoa > Chordata > Aves > Passeriformes > Tyrannidae > Empidonax > Empidonax traillii. Next base: position 428,804 of record NW_020955745.1, on the reverse strand, counting down.
ATTTTGGGTATCTATGTTTAGCCATCTATGTATATCCCTACCAGAATAGATGTACCATACCAGGTTTCAGAACATACTTTAAATTTGCAAAATAAGGTTGCTTAATTTGACTACCACTGTTGGAATTCAGTGATGTAACTCTTGAATTTTAGTTGCAGTTTCCATCTTCGAACAGCACACTCCCAATTTCTGTGTTTAACAAATAGTAGAGTGTTTTGGTTAGATAGTTTTATCTTTTTTTTTTTTTTTTTTTTTTTTTTTTTTTTTTTTTTTTTTTTTTTTTTTTTTTTTTTTTTTTTTTTTTTCCTGAAGAAGAATAATTCAAGGAATAATTCTGGAGAAATAAATTCTTGAAAATAACAAGGAGAAGAAATAGGCAAAGAGATTCACGGTTGACCAAGTGTGCTTATTTTGTGTAGTAACAAGAGTTCTTACTCGTAGAAGTTGGTAATAACAGTAGCTTAAGTGTCCTTGTTCTGGCTCTTTACTTACTAGTTTGTTCCAGTTTGAAAGCTTCATTATGTAACAAATAAAAAGATCAAGGCATACGTAGAAATTAGAATATATGAAGATCAGTAGATGTTTTAGTATTCAAATGTAAATGGGCTGTGTTTTGGGAATACATTCACATGTTGTGCTACAGTGTAGGAGGGCCTGGCTCAGCAGCTGTGTTAAGTACTTCTAAACAGAAGATGTTTTCCCTCCTAGTGTGCAGAATCTGAATCATGTCACTGGCTTTTTTTTTCATTTTTGTGTTGATGATTAAGGGACTTTTCCAGAACTACATATATCAGTTCTGGGACACCTTTGGCAGTCACCTGGAATTTATGTTTGACACTAGCATGCTGTCTCTCTTTCTTTATGGAGTTATTCTAGCAGGCTTTTTGCAGTTGATAGCTTTAGGTGCCTTTCAGCATTTTCTTGCAGCTCTGGGAATTGGGCAGAACTTGCAGAATGGATTGCCTTGAAAAGGACCTTTAAATATCACGTTGTTCCAGCCCCCTGCCATGGGCAGGAACATCTTCCACTCGACCAGGTTGCTCTAAGCTCCATCCATCCTGGCCTTGAACACTTCCAGGGATGGGGCATCCACAGCTTCTCTAGGCAACTTGCTCCAATGTCTCATTACCCTCAGCATAAAAAATTTTTACATTATGTTTGATCTGAACCTACATGCTTTCAGTTTAAAGCTCTTGCTTCTTCTCCTCTCACTACAGGCCCTGATGAAAAGTCTCTCTTTCCTTTAATTATAATCTCCTTTTAAGTATTAAAAGGGTGCAGTAAGGTCTCCCCAGAGCCTTCTCTTCTCTAGGCTGAACAATCCTGATTTTTAGTCATTCTCTGTCCAGAGTTCCATCCCAGTATCCCCATGTCCTTCATAGGGCTTAATCCATTCTGTACACCCCCTAGTCTGTACTGGTATTGGAGGTTGCCCCAACCCAGGTGCAGGACCTTGCACTTGAACTTGTTGAATGTCGTGAGTTTGCATGGGCTCACTTCTCAAGTCTGTCAAGACCCCTCTGGGTGGCATCCCTTCTCTCTAGCATATCAGCTGCACCACTCTACTTGGTGTCATCCACAAACTTGTTGAGGGTGCACTCAATCCCACTGCTTTGTGTTGTTGCTGAAGACACTCAATAACATTGGTCCCATCCTTGAGGGGTGTGACTTGTTGCTGGTATCCACTTGGACACTGAGCTATTGACTGTAAGGGAGCCCCTGGTGGTCTCATGGTTAAGGACGCGGCGCTGTCACCATCGAGGCCTGGGTTCAATTCCCGGTCGGGGCCACTCCCCGGGCAGATGGAGCTCGTTAGCCCTCTGAGAACCTCGCTGCCACCGTCCAAGCGTGCTTGGCCCCGGCAGATGAACCTTAGGATTAAAGGGTGGGCTCAGTTCCGCGCACACTGTGTCTCACCTAAAAAATCCAATGCACAGGCTGGAAGGTGTGAAGACCTTCCCCGGTTCTTCGTTTGCGAAGACTGGCCATTATTATTGACTGTAACAAATCTTTCCACTTTCAAGTGTGACAAAGCTTTCTGACTGACATTTTCCACTTTGAAGGAGATATATCTAAGCAGAAGGAGCTAAAATTATTGACTATGATAAAGCAAGCCCTTATAATGAGAAAGGCCAGTCCTTGTAATACATAGCACAATAGGAATAATGTTTACTGGTGGGAGTGTGACTTTTGTTATCTGATCACTTGAGGGCCATGGACAAAGAAAGGGCCTTGAATAACTGCTTTTGCTACAGCTGTGAGACTGTACAAGTGTATTCACAACCTGCTTTCTGATATTTGTAGGCAACTTTGAAAGTGTGGAAGTGCTATTGCTATTTAATATTGTAGAGCTTACATGTGATGGAGTAAGTCATGAATAGACACTACCATGAGCTAAAACTTAAAGCCATCCAAAACTTCTAGCTGTGGGCTTTTGGTAACTCTGTTGGGAGAGCTGACATAGTAACTGAGATCAACCACCTTAATTTTATCAGTTTTCCTTCCTGTTTATTGGTGTCTTCCCCATGCAACTTCAAACTCACCTACTAAGGTAGCCAAAATGCGCTCGTGTTGAATGAGCAGTGTGCAAAACCTGTCATCTCAACTTGTCTCCAAAGAGTATAACTAAGTCAGCAAAACTTCAGATCTCTATAGAGTCAGAAGTCAGGGGTATACAGATGTTGGCATCTCATAAGTATATATACAGAAATATACATGCCTCTTTATTATCCTTTAAATAACTACTCTGCAAACTGTTTACTTATTAAGCGTGATGGAGGTAATTGGGAAATACCCAGGCTTGTTTTTTTGACACCTCTTTAATGCATTCAAAACTGTATTTAAAAAACTCAGGCAAGCATAGAGACCTGCTGTATTTAGCTGTCTATTAATCGGAGTTTTGTGTTCACACACAAGTGTGTGAAATCTCTTATGTCTCTGATTTTTGGAACAGAGAACCATATGGTATCTCGGTTTTGCATTTCTTAGATCTTTTTAATTGTGCCTGCATAGCAATTAGGCTTGTGCATAAATTTGAGAAAATAATGAGTTTATTTGTTCTTAGTGTATAAAATGTATCGTGAATTCATTTCAGCTTTTACAATAACCCTAAAAAGCATTCGGAATAGGACAATTTGGATTACAGTTACCATATAGTTAATTTTACCTTTTAAGGTTTTCTTTGCTTTTTTTTTTTCTTTTATTATGAAATGGCAAGGCACACAGGGTATCCAAGTCATCCAGTGAAGGGGGCTAAATTGTGTCTCTATGCACTGATCCAGCAAAGCACTCAGCGTTGTGCGTATGTCCCATTGAAGTCAATGGGACCACTCATGTTTTGAAAGAAGTGTGTGCTTCTAAGTGTTTTACTGAATAGGGATGAGATTATTCTCCAAGTCAAGCATGTGCTTAAGTGCCTGACAGAACTGAGTTAGTTAACATCTATGAATTAGCACAAGAAAAACTGAACCTTGTAACATGCTTGTTCAGAAGGTCCTTTTTTTAAGTTCCAGTTGAGTTTGACCAGTTCTGGGGGAATGTCATTATGGAGTAAGTCAGTGAATTCTTCTGTGATGTATCTTTCAATGGAATTGAAGAAAAATAAATCAGGATGACTTTAGGACTCTTCCTTGTTCAGATCATGGTTTTATCATCAACTTCTTTTTTCCATCCTTGCCTCGTTTATTACCTTTTAAAATTTGTTTTGTATTTCCACCTGCTTTTTCTTAAACTGTCTGTTCTAGACATTTGTCCTTTCTTTAGGTTGAAAGGTGAGCTGATTTCCTTCCCTGAGTTTCTGAGCAGAAGCTGATGGCTTCAAAGACCCTTACTCTTCCACTTAACACCTGGCTATTTATATAGTATTTGGGGTAAATGGAAATTGTGATATACCATCTTTCTGTAAATTTTCTATGATGAACTTGGGTTTGAATTCCAACATGAATGGAAGTTGGTGTTGTGTTGTGGCTACTGTCTATGAATTGCCAGATAATTGGGTTCCTAAACAAATGAAATTATATGTATATTTTTCTAGAATTCCTATGAACCTCCATGATGTTTTTTTTTCTGTTTAGGCAGTTCAGACTTTGCGAGCTGGTTTCTTTTACTTCTTTCTGTGCTTGTTTTATGGGCATCGCTTTTATGCTTAGACTTTCTTAACCTTCAGTTTCAAAACAAAAGGCAGGTCTTTACTGTGTGTGGGTAAACTTGGTATACGAGGTTCTGGGTGTTACTGCTATGGCCCTTGATTTTCCTGAAGTGTGCTGTACTCATTACCACAGAAATGTGAGCTATTGTGTTTTATTGCTTGATTAACAACTTGCAATTAGAATTTGAGTATGTGAATATATTGACTTGTCTCGAGTGTTCTTCTCTTTAGTTGTTTTTATTAGCAAGAAGACAGATGAAAATGAGTGTGATAAATCTAACCTAGGAATAATTATATTTTCAATATAGCAAAAGGGGTCCTGCCTGAGTCTTTGCTAAGGTTAATGGAAGATTAAGGTAGGACGTGATAAGTATCATAATTTATTTCTAAACGTAGTACACTTGATTACTAAAAGTGTATTCTTATAAATAGTGTCCAGTGGGGTACATTAACATATAAAGAAACAAAAGCAGTTAGCTTGCAGTTAAAATAATAAAATTACACAATATTGGGGATGGTAATTACGAATGTATTTAATATTCAGCCCCACAAGGCATGCATCTCATGTGTGGCAAAAACTGCAGGGAACAGGAATCATGTGGTTCCCTTTCATTAAAATTTAGTAAGCTGACAGTAGCTTGCCTGGAATGTCTCAGTCAGTCTGAATCCTCAGTCTGAGGATTATCAGTTCATTTTGCATCACCAGATTTCATTCAAGACGTGAGTTAGGAATTGTTCTTTTCTCTTGAGCTTAGAGGAATTCTTGCTCAAGCATTCTTGCTCCTGTTGCTGTTATGTTATTTTGTGGTAATACATTCAACAGCTGCAGCAGTGATGTACTACAATTACCTTTTTATTAATCAGAGACCAGTCTGTTAATTAGACTGCCTAATGTTAGGCGAAACTTTCACAGTTTGCTTTCAAGAATAATAGCCACATTTGTTTGTTTTATTTTTAAAATCCTTTCACTTCTCTGGATCTCCTGAAAGAGTTCTTAGTGCCCAACCTTTTTCACTATGAGGATGTAAGGTGGACCGTGGGTCTCTCTATCTTAATACTGTCTTTTCAACAGCAGCTCTAAGGTGCTTAGGGAGAAGTAGGAATGGAGCACAGGTGTATGGATCTTCAGAACTGCATGATTAATTTGTTAGGGTTTTATCAGTTTTCACTATAATCTATTAAGGGATTCGGTACTTAGCAAAAAAAAAAAGAAGATGCACACAGAAAACCCTGCTTCCATCCATTCAACCTGTGAGTCTGTACTAGGAGCGATTGGATCGTGCATGTCCAAGTATTGCTTCTGCAAGAGTTAAAAAAGAATTACAGATACGGTGATTGAGGCTTATAAGGATGAAAGGCCAAATGGCTTAAATCAGCATGATTCACTTCATTGGAGCCTGCTGAATTTACAACCGATGAGGATTTGGTCCTTTCTAATGCCATTAAGGTCACTCATTGAACTGGTGACAGAGGTAATAAATGACTCCAGCCCTTGTTGGTTGTCCTGTACACAGCAGAAGCAGACAGCACTTGAGACTGAAAAGGAGCCAGACTGGGAAATGTGCAGGAAGCTTTAGCATAAAAAATAAATTGCTGATGACACTGAAATTGTGATTGAGGAAGATAAG
>NW_020955745.1:420084-422335 GCF_003031625.1 Empidonax traillii | reverse complement strand
CACTCATTGAACTGGTGACAGAGGTAATAAATGACTCCAGCCCTTGTTGGTTGTCCTGTACACAGCAGAAGCAGACAGCACTTGAGACTGAAAAGGAGCCAGACTGGGAAATGTGCAGGAAGCTTTAGCATAAAAAATAAATTGCTGATGACACTGAAATTGTGATTGAGGAAGATAAGAGGCACAGACGCAGGAGAGCACAGAACAAAGACTCGCAGTTCTGCCAGGACTGTGTTCTACTGAGAGTCACGAGATGGTTCCTTGGGGCGAGCAAGAAGCGTGCAGATTTTAGAAGGAGCGCATTAAAGTGGAACTGGAATTGACTACTAACTGTGCAAATCAGATGGATTATGCTTTAGAGACCTTTATGATGTCTTGTGAGTCAGCAGAATATTTTTAGGAAATTTATGCCGTTTTTTTGTAGGGGCTGTGATAAAGATGCTTTGAATACCTGTGGGAGTTGTATTGATGCTTTGCTTCACTCTACTGACAAATTTTATGCAGTGAAGAGTGCACGATGGGTACAGAGCTAGGACTGTGTTATTCCGGGTATTTTCCTCATGAGAATACCAACTGTCTTGTGCAGCAGTGATATGTTCCACTCGAATTCCAGAGCAAATGGCTGGCAAGGAGTTTCTCCCTCTCTTTATGTCCTGGGCTAAGGCAAATGCTAGATCTGCTGTTTTTCAGCGTGCACGTGAGTTAGTGCTCTAGTGGGCATTTTACACCTTTTTGTCACGCATGAAAGAAGAAAAGATCTGATTCTTTCTAGGTCGCTTTTGCCTTTTGGTTAAAATAAAATACAACCAGAAGTCAAATCCCTGTCTATATGTGAATATATCCTGTATTTATGATTAAATACTAGTATTTAGTGTGAAGTCCAAACATAATTATTTTCCTAAAGTGTTAGTAGAACACAATTTTTTGCTGTCTCTAAACGTCATAGAAACATTGCCACGTGCAACAAGAATGGGGGTGAGAGGAGAGAAAGATGTGAAGGGAGAAGGATGCTGTTTGATCCTGTTGAATGCTTCCTGGTCCCTAGACTGCCATCTCCATGTCCACCAAAGGTGTCTCAAATTTAGTCCATTTCTTTTTGTCCCATTATGGTATAATTTCCATGTGCACTCAGGGACCTGTGTAAGTCCACTTCACTTGTTAAGAGTGAATAATTCACAAGCAGATTTGGGAATGGTAATCAGGGGAGTGGATGCCGTTAACATTTGAATCACAAAGCAAGCATATAGTCTTTGATATTTGTGTTTCCAGGTTATTATTTATACTTGTAACTGTTTCTAATTAAACTGTAAGTATTGTGAATACCAAATGTTGTAAGAAATGCATTGTACACTTGTCCAGAATTCAGATAAGTGACAGAGGTGAGAGATGTGGTTTCTCTTCTATTAAAAATCAGCACAACACACCAAAACACAGTCATATGAATGTGACTTTTGCTTCACTGTGGTGTGGTCCTTACCCCATTTCTGACCTTTCTTGTGTTTCATTGTTGAATGGGTGAAAGTTAATTGCTTATCTTCTTCACGCAGTCAAAACCAGCAACATTAGAAGTAGGATATAATTTAAATGGGAGTGAACTGTGACCTTTAGATTTCTAGAGATCAGTTTCTGTTGCTCTCTTTTAGTAGACCTGCAGTTCACCTGGTACAAGTGGGATGGATTTAAATACCCAGTGATAATGAATGAAAGACTGAGTCGTGTGTGACCTGTCTCATGCTAACATTTGCCTTCTGACTAATTTAAAATCTGAAGAGGATATATAGATAACTTATCTCCAGCTGTCATCTTTGCATGTTTGTTACACCTCTAATTTAATCTCACCACTGGGAATAGCAGTTAAGGATATATGAAATCAGTCTTCAACTGGTACAAGACTCAATATCAGAGATGGGATTTTGATGTATATATGTGGCTTCAAACTTTATTTTAGGTTTATTTGCTTGCTTCCTCTGCTGTTTTCTGAAAGCATAGGATGTTTGAAAATAAAGATGAGCCTGGGCTGCAGAACACAGGAAACTGAAAAGAAATATCATGTCTTGCCTTAGTATAGCTCAATGTTTGTTTTTTTTTTTTTTTTTTTTTTTTTTCCAAATATATAAAAGCTGATTCCAAGTCTGTAAAAGCTATTTTGGCTAATTGGTTTTCAGTACAGAGGGGAAAAGTGTAGAGTTATACGTATGTGTATGTGTGTATAGACATACATAACTTTTAAAGGTCTAGCTCCTTGTATTAG
>NW_020955745.1:416604-420063 GCF_003031625.1 Empidonax traillii | reverse complement strand
CACTCATTGAACTGGTGACAGAGGTAATAAATGACTCCAGCCCTTGTTGGTTGTCCTGTACACAGCAGAAGCAGACAGCACTTGAGACTGAAAAGGAGCCAGACTGGGAAATGTGCAGGAAGCTTTAGCATAAAAAATAAATTGCTGATGACACTGAAATTGTGATTGAGGAAGATAAGAGGCACAGACACAGGAGAGCACTGAACAAAGACTCGCAGTTCTGCCGGGACTGTGTACTACTGAGAGTCACGAGATGGTTCCTTGGGGTGAGCAAGAAGTGTGTAGATTTTAGAAGGAGCGCATTAAAGTGGAACTGGAATTGACTACTAACTGTGCAAATCAGATGGATTATGCTTTAGAGACCTTTATGATGTCTTCTGAGTCAGCAGAATATTTTTAGGAAATTTATGCCGGTTTTTTGTAGGGGCTGTGATAAAGATGCTTTGAATACCTGTGGGAGTTGTATTGATGCTTTGCTTCACTGACAAATTTTATGCAGTGAAGAGTGCACGATGGGTACAGAGCTAGGACTGTGTTATTCCAGGTATTTTCCTCATGAGAATACCAACTGTCTTGTGCAGCAGTGATATGTTCCACTCGAATTCCAGAGCAAATGGCTGGCAAGGAGTTTCTCCCTCTCTTTATGTCCTGGGCTAAGGCAAATGCTAGATCTGCTGTTTTTCAGCGTGCACCTGAGTTAGTGCTCTAGTGGGCATTTTACACCTTTTTGTCACGCATGAAAGAAGAAAAGATCTGATTCTTTCTAGGTCGCTTTTGCCTTTTGGTTAAAATAAAATACAACCAGAAGTCAAATCACTGTCTATATGTGAATATATCCTGTATTTATGATTAAATACTAGTATTTAGTGTGAAGTCCAAACATAATTATTTTCCTAAAGTGTTAGTAGAACACAATTTTTTGCTGTCTCTAAACGTCATAGAAACATTGCCATGTGCAACAAGAATGGGGGTGAGAGGAGAGAAAGATGTGAAGGGAGAAGGATGCTGTTTGATCCTGTTGAATGCTTCCTGGTCCCTAGACTGCCATCTCCATGTCCACCAAAGGTGTCTCAAATTTAGCCCATTTCTTTTTGTCCCATTATGGTATAATTTCCATGTGCACTCAGGGACCTGTGTAAGTCCACTTCACTTGTTAAGAGTGAATAATTCATTGCATACAAGCAGATTTGGGAATGGTAATCAGGGGAGTGGATGCCGTTAACATTTGAATCACAAAGCAAGCATATAGTCTTTGATATTTGTGTTTCCAGGTTATTTTTTATACTTGTAACTGTTTCTAATTAAACTATAAGTATTGTGAATACCAAATGTTGTAAGAAATGCATTGTACACTTGTCCAGAATTCAGATAAGTGACAGAGGTGAGAGATGTGGTTTCTCTTCTATTAAAAATCAGCACAACACACCAAAACACAGTTATATGAGTGTGACTTTTGCTTCACTGTGGTGTGGTCCTTACCCCATTTCTGACCTTTCTTGTGTTTCATTGTTGAATGGGTGAAAGTTAATTGCTTATCTTCTTCACACAGTCAAAACCAGCAACATTAGAAGCAGGGTATAATTTAAATGGGAGTGAACTGTGACCTTTAGATTTCTAGAGATCAGTTTTTGTTGCTCTCTTTTAGTAGACCTGCAGTTCACCTGGTACAAGTAGGATGGATTTAAATACCCAGTGATAATGAATGAAAGACTGAGTCGTGTGTGACCTGTCTCATGCTAACATTTGCCTTCTGACTAATTTAAAATCTGAAGAGGATATATAGATAACTTATCTCCAGCTGTCATCTTTGCATGTTTGTTACACCTCTAATTTAATCTCACCACTGGGAATAGCAGTAAGGATATATGAAATCAGAGTCTTCAACTGGTACAAGACTCAATATCAGAGATGGGATTTTGATGTATATATGTGGCTTCAAACTTTATTTTAGATTTATTTGCTTGCTTCCTCTACTGTTTTCTGAAAGCATAGGATGTTTGAAAATAAAGGTGAGCCTGGGCTGCAGAACACAGGAAACTGAAAAGAAATATCATGTCTTGCCTTAGTATAGCTCAATGTTTGTTTTTTTTTTTTTTTTTTCCAAATATATGAAAGCTGATTCCAAGTATGTAAAAGCTATTTTGGCTAATTAGTTTTCAGTACAGAGGGAAAAAGTGTAGAGTTATACGTATGTGTATGTGTGTATAGACATACATAACTTTTAAAGGTCTAGCTCCTTGTATTAGGTTTTTTTTTTTAATAAAAACTGTTTAGAAAAATTAAACTACAAGCAAGTGGGGACATGGTAGTAGTTTGGAAATGTTACAGTGAGAATTGACTGTGACTGCTTTTCACAAAATACATCCTTGAGCTCTGTACAAAGCTGCAAGGGTTACGTGCACAAGGAAAGAAAAGGGAAGTGAGTTATTCTCAAAATAAATGGAGCTGTTATGTATTAGGAGGAGTTTCACTTGTTTCATTTGCAAAACCAAATTGCTTCACTGTCACAATCTCACCTTTCTTAGTTAGTGCCTTCTATTGTTCAGGCCTTTGGCTTTGCTAATATTTTCAGCAAGGTCCTATTAATTCAGTTACATTGTCCTTGGTAACAGCTAAGCCCCTAAGTATTTATATGCAGGTGCTTATTTGTTTGCTTTTGTTTTAAATGTAAACTGATATTTTAATGGCTTTTTTAGACTCTTTTATGTTCTCCTCATGTACAGGATTGTGCACACATAGTGTCCTCTGGGAGCTGTGCAGATAAAACCAAGTCACAAACATACTAGAGAGACAAATAATATTTTGGATAAAATCAGAAATGGATTCAAGGCAGAAATGCTTAATGATTCGGGTGGGAGCCACAGGCTATGATGATCCCTGTTGGGCTAAAGGACTGCTCTTTGTGAGTGCATCAGCTGCATTAGGACTTCTGTTGACTCACCAATTAAAAATATTTATTTTCAAGTGGTTTTGTGGGTATTTGTTGCATCCTGGGATTAATTTAATTTCTGTGTAAGACTGGAGCCAGCTAGTCTAGAGAGACTTTGTAACATGGTCCTTGCCTCTTGCTGTGCTCACATGAGGAGTGAAGTATATTCAGAGTTACGTGTTAGTCTTGTGTCTGTTGATTTATTATACAGTTCCTGATTCAAAGCAATAAAGAAAATGTATCATCATCCTTAAACTATTCTGTCTAAAAATCATAACAACTGTGGAGAGCAGAGGTAGGGAGCAGATGCATATTGATATTCTGCTCTGATTTAAGGTTGGGGCCTCTCAGCTATGACATGTCATCTCCTGCTTTAAACTTTGATAGCCAATTCAGTTTTTTTCTTTGTGTGGAAGGTACTGCTGATATTTCTAGGAGGTTCATCTTAAAGGGGAACATCTTTAGGAAAGCTTTGTTTAAAGTGTTGAAAAATAGTAGCAGATTGGTTTATTTATAAAGGGAGTGTTTGC
>NW_020955745.1:298552-416258 GCF_003031625.1 Empidonax traillii | reverse complement strand
CTATGACATGTCATCTCCTGCTTTAAACTTTGATAGCCAATTCAGTTTTTTTCTTTGTGTGGAAGGTACTGCTGATATTTCTAGGAGGTTCATCTTAAAGGGGAACATCTTTAGGAAAGCTTTGTTTAAAGTGTTGAAAAATAGTAGCAGATTGGTTTATTTATAAAGGGAGTGTTTGCACTCACCTACACATTGCAGTGTTGAATAAGCATATATTATCTTTTGCTATGTACGTGTAATTATGATAATGGTAAAATTCACAAATAGTTTCAGTTCCTAAATTTTGCCTCAAAGGCAGTGAGAAATGTAAAAGGCATTGACTGTTGCTTTTTCATACTCGCAGTCATTGAAGAAGTAGATCCATTGCTCCACCTACTGGGGTTCAAAAACATCAGCACGAGGAGTAGATATTTATTGAATGCACTGCACTCAGGCACACACTTCTGAGGGTAACTGCTTGGCAGAAGCTGAAATAAAAAGTACTGGGGTTTTTTTTTTCAGCTGGTGGATTGGTGGAGTAAATTTATCTGGAGATACTGGTGTAATATTTTGATAATTTTGCTTATTTTAACACCTGTGGATTTTCTCTGCAGTTATATTCACTGTCTGAAAGTTGAGCAGTTTGTTTCTTTTGACAAGATACAGTAACATATATAATACAGGGCTGCTTGTATAATTTTTAGCCTGTACGTTTATGGTTTTTAGACTCATACAACTGCTGTAGGCAAGATAAAGGCCTAATATTGTATAGCTGGATGGTTCTTCCAAAGATCTCCTGTGGGGAAAGAATAAACCCCAAGTATAAAAGAACTTTACCTCCTGTTTTTTTCTGGCAATTAAATACATGTCTTGAAGGTATTTTTGAGATGAATCTGGTTTTTCCAGCATTTTTAGCAAGACCAACATGAAAGAAAACTATTTCCATTTGATTAACTTTTAAAATTGCTAGTAAGAGGGAAAATGTTTTGTTTTCTTTGTCATTTACATTGTTTTTGAGCACAGGAGCTCAGCAACTGAGCTGTAGCCAAGCTCTTGAGGAAGTGCAGATTCTCAAATAACCCACTATTACTCTGGCTGCAGTTGTTTTCAAAGTAGTTTACCAATTTTCCTTCATTATATTGAACTTTGCCTTGTGTAATACCAGCTACAAAGATGTACATCAAAAATCCATTCCATAAAATTAAAAATTTGCCTTCTGTAGCTCTGAGTAAACAGTTTCAGGCAATAGTTGGATTTTGGAATTGGAAAGTATTACAAAGTAAGGATTCTGTATTGACCAAGATTCAAACCTCCATACAGAATACTGTGACTGTTTTCTTGGGTGTTCTCATTATGTGATAACGATGCAAAAGATATTTTGTCCTAAACAAAGAGCCTGATCTAATTGACGGTCTTAGAATCATAGAATATACTAAGTTGGAAGGGACCCGTCAGATTCAAGGTCACTCCTGGCCCTCCATAGGACTGTCACTTCTCCTTTATTCTTCGTGTTTAGTTGACTTTTTGTTAGTGTTCTAAAGGCACAGTAATTTATTTTAAGTTACGCAGAGCTTTGTATTAGTTCCTTGATTGGCTGTGTAGGATCAGAATTGTTATCCAATTTAAATTTGAAAGAGGTGTCTGGAATGACATAATACCATTACAGAGGTGACTTTCTCAGCTGTTTTCTTTTTCCACTGTTGCAGATTTTAAGAATAATGCAGTAGGGACAAGGATGTTAGATAGGGAAAATTAGTGGCTTTGTAGAGAAGATGTAGATGGAGTGAAGTTAACTCTGTAAGGGTTACTGCTATGAAGTTGTAAGCACAAATAATTATTTTAAATATGGAGACTGAAAGGAAACAATTCCTTTTTGCTCATAGTAGGACATATATGTTTTTAACTCTTCTGTGATAAGCAAAAAAATTGTTGAAAGATTGTGTTTCATTTGTGTCTGCGGGTACTTGTATCTTGAAATACATGTTTTTTTTCCCTGTGTAAAAGTAGAAGAGTTGTGACTTTAACTCAGTGCTCAGCTTTGGCAGTTTAACACTGCAAAATGTGTGTGTGTGTATAAAATAAATGGTATATGGGAATAATATAAAAAAATATTACTAAGATATTCACAACATTCAAAGTATTCAAACTATATATAGGCACATAAGCATTCCTGAATGCATATATACATGTGTATATACATGGATGTATATGTTTTGAGAAATGTCCTCTGATAGCTACTGTAGACCTAGAAGGAACAGTATCTTACACTTTGTTCATATTTTATGGCTGAGAATTTCTGACAGTTTATTTGTGTACTTCCTTCAAGAGGAAAGAAAAAAAGAATGACCAAATAAATGCCATTTTGTTGTGTGCAGTTTAAGGCAGTGTATTTGTTACCACCTGGAAAGCTAAGGCTGTGTTTATTCACTGGTCAATAATTAGAAATAATCTCTGTTATTATTTAGACACAATCTTCATATTTCCAATGCAAGCTTTAGTATGTGATTTTTTTTTGCTCAGTTTTCTGCTTCCCTCTGCTCTCCATTTGGAGAATTTCATAATTATAAGCCAGGATGGCTTGTTCTCTAGTGAACCGACAATTATGGTGTGGGCAGGAGAGAGAATGATGACAGCAAATGTTTTTTTCTGATCATAAAATGTCTGTAGTGATCTAACGTATTTTAAAAATATTTTGCTTATCTGCTGATGTTGTAAAAATGCATTCTGAAGTATTTTTTTTTCAACAATTATCATCTCTGCTTACAGTAGAAGGGAGAACCCTCATAATCTCTTGTGTAGGTGTGCTTATCCACACATATCAGTATGCCTGCAAGTAGATGTCCACAAAAGCAAAGAAACCTCCAAACAATTAGGTCCTAAAGTGGTTAAAGAAGTAAGAGAAGTTTGTAGGGGGAGGGTGGGGAGGGTTGCACGTGGCTTTCAAAAGCCCATTTTTCACCAACCCCCATGTGAGTTCACAGGGACCCCGGCTTCTCTACGCTGTCACCTCTGCAGTTGCTCTTACACAGTGCTATAAATTCAAACTTTCTGACTTGTCAGTGAAATGGAACAATTTCTGTGCATCAGTTGGTGGATGTGCATCAGGTGGATGTGAAGTTGTTCCAATAACTCTGTGGGGTTCTGTATTGTCAGTTTTGCCCCTGTCAGACTGAATTCGAATTGGAGTTTCAATTGCAGAACCTGGGTATTGTCTAGGTTGGGTTTTAGTTTGTCATCAGAGATCACAGATGACTCCTAGCAATTAGTGACTATTCCCAAGCTGTTTCTCTCATCTTAAAGTACGAAATTGCTTATTGATTCCTGGTGCTTGTGAATAGTGGGGCTGCTTGGCACTATATATTCAGGCCGGAGCCATACTAGCGTTTTAAAAAAAATGTTAACAACACTATGCACAGTCTGATATTTAGTCAGAAACAGTCTCTGAACTTAGTCTTGACCCTGTCTTTCACAGTTAGATATGTAGTTGTATTACTACCTAAATATTCTGTTCCCATTTTATATATATATGTGTGTGTGTATGTATATATACACTAGATAAATTTATATCTATCTATATATATATATATAGATATATTGTAACCACATAATGCAAATTTCTCCTCAGATGAATTACTTTCTTTTTGCACTTGACAGACGAACATGGTTTAGGTAGACGACTTGGATTTTATTTCTATGTGCTGAATACCAGCAACTCATGAAGTTATGCTTGGCCATTATACCTACAGCCTCTCTTGTTCTTTTGATTATGTATTACATGCTTTTATTGTTCCCTCTGTGGTGCTGTCTTTCACAGTGGTGGTTTATTATAATGAGAACAAAAAGGAGATAGAACTGGTATCTATTTCATAATGATTAATGTTCTTCTAGTACATCTATGGTGCTGATCAAAATAAGTTTTTATTGCTTAAATATTTATAAAAAATGCCAAGTGTCTGTGTATGAAACAGTTTTCACTTATTTCAAAAAAACCCTGAAAAATTAGCCAATTATAAGCAAACAGGCTGTGGGAGGATTTTAGAGAAGTGTTCAAAGGAAACATCAAAGTTGAAATCTAGAAACATGATCCCATATTTTAACAGTAAATTCCCCGAACTTACAGTTTCTTAGGAAGAATTTTTGGTGGTGCATATTTTGGCTGGACTGCAATGCTTTCATTTTCTCTGCTGCAAAGTGATACATGCAGCCTTTAGCAGGAGCACATGAGGCAATTAAAAATCCAACTGAATGTTCAGTGAAAATTGGAAAATTTAAATCCTCTTCTTTTGTGCAAAAATCTGAGTATATAGAAACACAAAATAATGGTTTGTTCTACTCAGATGATGAAAAATCAAATATTTTCTAAGAGAGGTTAACGTTTAGAAGGTGACTTGTTCTAAGAACTTATAAAAACAAGGACATTTTGAGTGATATACTTATGTATGTTTAGGCATTTAGATTTTATGCTATTACCCACTGTGATCTGTGTTGTACAGTACCATATATAAAACTGAATCTCAGTTGCTGGGCTTTCAGTGCTGCTTATTGAACATCACTTTGAAATTCTAGAAGTCTTCAGTAATGCATATGCAGTAACTTGCAGCTGTACATAAAATTGAAGTTGACATCTCATTTATTTAGGTTGACTTAAGAGTCTGTTCAAGAGGTCTTTGGGGCTGAATAATTTATCTTCTTTTTTTTCTCTCTTTTTTTTTTTTTTTTCCCCCTGTAATCCCAGGTTAGTTTATTGGCCGTGAGGAACCACAGACACTTTGTGCCCTGATGGGGGACTCAGGATCCAGACGATCGACTCTCGTATCTCGGTTGCCAATATTCAGGAGAAGTGTTAGCCGGAGACACGACTCCCTTCCTTCCTCGCCTTCTTCTGCTAATGCCATTGGTGTCCACACCTCCTCCCCATCCAGCACAAACTCCAGCTCAGGGAGCACAGGAAAGCGCCGGAGTATTTTCCGTACTCCCTCCATTAGCTTCCATAACAAGAAAGGGAGTGAGCAGAAGCATGACTCAGCTAATCAAAATGTTAACATCTCAAATGGTGCCCAGTCCTCTCTCAGCACTTTTCAAAAACTCAGCTTAGAGGAGCACATAAAAAGCAGAGGAAGACATTCAGTTGGCTTTGGCAGCTCACGTAGCAAGAAGATAACAAGGTCTTTGACAGATGATTTTGAAAAGGGAAAGGAGCCCTCAGCTAATAAAAATGTCTTCATAAATTGCATAAGCTCTGGGAAGAATGAGGGCGATGATTCCGGCTTTGCAGAGGAGCAGAGCCGATATTCTGTCAAACAGTCCACGCGAAAACTTCTCACTAAATCTTTTTCATCACACTACAAATTTTCCAAACCAGTTCCAGAGAGTCAGTCAGTTTCCTCTGTGCAGCAGTCCAGGTGCATGCTGGAAGTTAAATCCTTTGTGGAAAGTGAACCTGTGATTGCCAAGTCCTCTCCTCCATGCTCAGCCGAGACAACAGAGTGCATGGGAAGCTCCTTGCAGTCCCCGCTGCTCTCAGCTGACCTCACAGCTGCCCAGACCCCCTCTGACTTTGTCGCCCTGACAGAGGATTCTGTTTCAGAGGTTGATGCTCTGCCCAGCAGTGGGCCTGGTGCACTGCTCGCGGAGGATTTTGGCCACGATGTCTCTACCTCGCACATCTTCTTTAATCCTGATGCTGCTCCTGTGAGGGAAACGGATCTTGCGGAAAGTACTGTCCCTTCTGCTGGTGTATCTCCTGCGAGTCACGCGAGCTCATGTAGTGTTGGATCTAATACCTTATTTAAAACCTCAGCTGCTAATCAAGCGAAAGTACTGCTGCAAGCCAATGGACTGCATATTAATGATGCCAGGCACATAGAAAAAATTAACGGGGACAACGCACATTTAGAAACCTTGGCGTTACAACGTAGTGAAGAACCAGTGATACTCTCTCCAAAGGCACGGGGGTTGAGTGGGGACAGAGATGAGAGAACTCCGTCCAAGCACATGAGAGACACAATTCCTGTAACAGTGTCTAAGAGTGTTCCATGCTCTGAACCTCAGTCCTTTAAAACACAGCAGGGTTATGAAACGAACAATCCTAAAGGTATGTCTTGCGGTCTTCTTATTTTTGAGTTTGGTGGGGTTTTTTTTGGTCTCAGTTTTTCTGTTAGGATTGTTTGGTCATAAAGTGTTTTTGTACAGTTGCAAGTGCTAGCTAGGAATTAAAAAGTTATGAATTGTGTCTGCCTCCCAAAATTGTAGGAATTAAACAAAAAGTCTATGATTTTTTGAATTGGTGTTTTGCAGTTTGTGAACACCCGTCACTGCTGTTTGTGGCTATGCTTTCCTGTAGTAGAAAATGAATTAAGAGAGTATTGATTCTTGGCTCTTATTGAAGGCTGAAGCTGGGATTTTTTTTGAGGCATGCCTATTTTGGTTTTTCATACAAATTCTGAAATTTGGGAAATTCTGCTTCCATCTGAAATAAGTGTCCAAAGTCTCACTGTGTAATCTATGAAACTGAGGGAGTTAATTACCATCTAAATTTCACACTGTGTCTTCAGTTTATGAAAAGGAATTTGGAAATACTAACAAGATTAAGTGGAAAGGCTGTGCCTAGAAATCCAAGTCTATAGAGGTGCTGATAAGTGAGGCATAAGGCCCCTGAGTGAAGGACACCTGCAGAATACATTTATCTCTGACAGTTTGTTTTCTCAAACCAATTTAATGACTGGTGCTTTCTTGAATAATCCTGAGGCTGTATCTGGTGGGACAAAATTTGTAAGAGATAACAAGACGACGTTTATAGTATTTGTATTAGAAGACGAAAGACTGTAAGTAAATTCATATGAATTCACATGTGTCTTTTTGCTTGGATGTTTATCTAGGCATATAGAGTATAAGCAATCAAAAACAATTTTGCTTTTTGAATTATTAGTCACTGCAAGGCTTGGTTGGATATCTTGTACAGAAATGGCAATATAAAGTCAAATTAATCCACTAAATTAGCTATCACCAGAAGGCAGCTCTTTCTTTCAGAACCTTAGGCACTTTGCAGAAAAAATATTTCCATTTATGTTTATTACCAGTGCTGAGCGTTCTGTTTGTCTACCTTGCAACCTTGTCTCATCTGTGAATGAGCTCCTATTTTTAGTTCTGCCTTACTAGAGTATACTGCAGAACAGCAAGTGAGCAGCTTGTAGGGATGTTTAGAAATACCCAGTGCATTTCAGACTCATGTGCTGGCAATTGTTATTTAATCTGTATTTCTGGAAGGCAGCTAACTGGAGTTGAAATTGTGATAGAGGGATTTTTGTAAATTGGATTCGTGTTCACGGAAACACTAGAGCTAATACTGCACTATATAAAAGTTAATGATTAATTGTTATGGTTTTATAGTGCTGTTCAAAACACAATATTTTGTGTGTGGTGAAGAATGTGTTTCAAATTAGAAACTGGCCAAGAATACAAAAGGACCATTGGAAAAAAAGATATATAATTCAGCCATATGAAATGAAGCAAATACAGGAAAAGCTAACATGGCATTCAGTAAGATAAGTAGTTATATCTCTTGCAACAGACTGGTTTGAACATTTGGGTTTTTTTTAAAACAGCATTTAAACCCAGATGTGAATACAAAATACTTCTCTTCATTTTCTTTGTTAATAGATATTTTCTTTTCTATATCTGGTCTCATAGCTGATATCATTTTAGATAGCATTGCGAACATGACATTAATGTATGAGCAGGTTTTTTGTTCCATATATTTCTTAGTATATCTTTGTATATACTTATGTGATACAGATTTTTTTTTGAGAACTCTTGGAGAAAATGTCTCTTCTCTTGCAAAATGCAAGGGTAGATAAGATTTTCTGTGTGACATCTATTATACTATTGTGCTTTTTATCTTTCCCCATCTCTAAATTTTCTCTTAACCCTTCAAAAGGTATTTTTTCTCCTATTTTCTTATTTTGTTATTGTTTAACTGGAGTTGGGAATTGGGATTCAGCCCACTGACTGCAGGCTCAGTTGGAGGGTGCAGGGGCAGAGTTGAGCTGGGAAGGCTGAACAGAAATGGAAACCAATATGCATCCCTGTCCCATGCTGGGATAACAAATTTGTGACCTGGCCCTACAAAACGTGGACTTGCCTTGGGACAGAGGGTAAAGCAGGTTGAGTTTTGGCACCAGTGAACCAGTGATAGTTTCTCTGATGGATTTTACTGGACAGGAGTCTGGAAGTATCCTATAACAAGGGGATAAAGAAAAGGATGGAGCAGAGATCCTTCTGGATTCTATGAGGAGCCATGGACTGGGCTGTAGTGTGCTGAGTGTTCAATTCATTGAGGGCTGAACAGTGAACTGGTGGCCCAAGTGACACTTTTATCTAGGTAAGCGCAGTCTGCTTTCTACAGAACAGCTCTTAGGGGATTCCCTTTCAATGTAAGCATTTCAAGTAAAGCAGTGTTCTGATTATGAAAATATTTGTAGAGAGTAAGTCCCTGTATTGATTGCTGATTGCTTCTCTATTTGTAGTTGATCTTGCCAATAGCTTCAGCCCGTGCCGAGAAGGCAGATTTGTTGAGAAACGGTTGAGATCTTCTTCAGAAGGTACTGCTGGAGGCAGTCGGCTGATCATAAAACCAAAGGATGGAAATGCAGAGGAGGTGAACAGCCTACGGAAGCAGAGGGCAAGCTCGTCCTCTTCAAAAATGAACAGCATGGTGAGTTTTATTCCAATATACGTATGTTCATGTTTTCCTGTGAGTGGTGTAACTAACGACAGTGAGAAGCAGTGACTTTGGAAGTAACTAACAGTAATAAAGAAAGGGAGAGCTGTCTCAGGCTTCCAAAATGTGATCTAGGCTCAGCTACAGCTGTTAAAAAATATTTTTTTGCAGGGTATGGCATTGTGAAAAGGCTTGCATACTTTCTGTGAAGAGTTTCTTCTTGTCACGCGTTGCTGATTTGCCTGGGAGAAAAACTGGGAGAGGGAACTGCAGCAAAATTCAGTACAGCTATTTCTGAGGTTAAATGTAGTGGGCTACTCTGTGGCAACATTTCATTGTTATTGTGGCAGTTACTTCATGTACTCGTCTGTTATAAGTGAGATCAGATACAGATCAGAAATTGGAGAGAGGAAGTTGTCTTTGAGGAGGCTCATTTGAGAGGTCTGAGTGTTCCCTTTTGAAACTGCTGAGAAGTTTGAGTGCTTTCAGTGAGCACAAGGTAAAGAGGAGAAAGGATTCTTGGGGAGTCCAGAGGACTGGAAAAGCTAAGACAGATCAGATAACTGCAGGAGAGTACTTCTGAAACGTCTTTTTGAAACAGTAGTAGAAGGAACAGGCTGACAAGTGCTTTCCTATAGTGAATGAGAATAAATATTTTAAAGTGAGTGTAATTTATATTTACGCATATGCTCTCCAGTGAAAGAAATAACAATGATGGTGAGATTGAGCACTGCATCAATGGAATTCCTTCTTTAGCTTATGAGAATCACTGAAACAAGCTTTATTGTCATTATCAGTTTGGAATATTTTATTAACCATGTTGACTGAAAAAAAGGACAATTCAGTTTGTACTTGTATCCAAACACAACTTTTCATGGAAAGCAAAAAAGTGCAAGTTTCTTACCTCTACCTGTATTTGCTAAACAGATATATAAAAAGGCTTTTCCTCCTCAGGTTTATGTAATAGCTCTTATGTTACAGTGATGCGGACCAAACACATCTCTGAGACACTCAGATTTGACCACAACTGCTTTTTTGTAAGAGAGAATTTTTACAGTTTTATGGAGATGTGAAATGGCTTGGTGCAAACTGATGTTAGATTTCCAGTTGTGTGCTCCTTTGATGTATTTTTGCAGGCCAGTACCACAAGTCAAAAACTCACGTGCACGTGCTTCAGGCAACTTTTATGCTTCTTTGGCTAACACTAAACATAACATCTCTTCCACCTGAGAAGCCAAGGAAGACTAGAATTGTCTTCTTCTGTTCCTGATTGATCATTTAATAAAACCAGGTCCTGAGAGGGAATCTGATTTAGTGTGAAATCCCCTTACAGAAACTGTGGCAGGAAATTGCGGTTTGGGGGTTCCTCAAGAGAGTGTAAAACCCATCTGTTGTCTTGATAAATCTCATCCATGTGTCTGAACGTATCATCTAAATGTTCCTTTGTGGCTGGACTTGAAAAATGTTGCTGAGGATGGCAAGAGAAAATTATATTGGTACCCAAGCACATTTTGTGAATATATGGCTGATGCACAACAGCCTTCACAATGTACCAGTGTCCTGCAGCAATGATGGCTAAAAATGCTTAACTAAAAGGGAGTTACTTGATGTCTTTTACAGGAAATCTTGCCTGTACAAGGGTAACCTGGCCAGATTGGATTACCAGCAGGATTATTCTCTTCTTATCAGGATTGGGTTGTGCAGATTTATCAGATTAATCTTATCCTACCTGAAAGGGCAGGAGGCCAATTAATTTTAGGAAGGAGGAGATTTTGCACACCTTCCTTTCTTGTTTCTAGATTGTTGTCAACTTGTCAAATGAAGTAGTACAGCAATTCAAAATTTATTTCAACAAAAATTTATTTTTACAAAACAATTGATTGCTATTTTTTTTTTTTTATATCCACTGGGTTATTGCACCCAGAAATACAGCACAGAAATAGAGAAGAAATCTTTGTGCTAATACAGCACTGAGCTTTTGCGTATTTATCTCTTTTTGCAGGAAGTTTGCATCCAAATATCAGTGAATAACATTTTATTTTTCAAAGCCAGGAAGAACATGATAACATTCAGAGATGCTGTTACATACAGAGCATTACGCAGATGATACTGGTTAACCTTGGCTCAGGCCTGTAAACCTTAGTTGGATTTTTAGACCTAAGCTGTCAGGCAGATCTCTGTGTTTATTTAAATACTGGGCTAGATGGATGCTGTAGCGCTTTATTCTATTTAGTCCTGTATTAATGGTGGAACTGGAATGGTGACAACTCAGTAACAACCAGAAGTAAGCAAAGTGTGGATGGGGTTAGGTGGTAATCTGAGTCCCTTCTTTGTTTTGTGTATGAAATCTAGGGGCTTTTTCCCCCTGCAATTCCATTAGCAAGATTATCCACAAATTCACAGGTTTTTGCTCAAACTTATTTGTATTACAGTCACAAACCAAGGACTTTTAAAACAAGATTATAGAACATACTCATGTGTGAAGGGTAAAATTATTCTGCTTTCCCCCCAAAAGATACGGATATCATCTTTCTGTCTTAAGAAAATAAAAAAGTGAAGTTTAGGAAGTAAATCAAACACCACCAAACTTGAAACCACCATCCTGCACACCCCTCCCTCCCCGCAAACAACCAGTAGGCAAAAGAATAAACAGAGTTCCCTGAAAGAAAAGAATGAAAAAATTTAAGAAATTGAATTTTCATAATAATGCGTATTTAAAAATGCCTCTTCAAAATGCCTGTCATAAGCAATTCATGTTTAATGCTGGAGTAGCATGTACAGTATTCTTGCCTAGCTGTCAGTTCTTGTTTCAAAGGTGATAGGTAAAAGCTTGGATAGACTGATTGGCTAAATACTGGGAATATATATCAAACCTTGTGAGATGCCAAAAGTAATTTATAATCTGGCCAAGAGCAATGCTGCTCATAAATGAGATTTAGGGAAAGAAAAAAAATCTTCCAAAATAACGCTGTGAACGCGCCAATTTCGTAGTAATGTAGATAATGATCTGAAAGAGACGCTTGAGACGAACTGCTCGGATTGCTAAATGTGTGTTTGCAAAGCCGCTGTTCTTGCAGGGACCAGTTTCTACCACAAGAGGGAACTATTTCCCTAAAAATGGTTTTGGACTCGCGTGTCTCAGTTACCCAGAGGGTGACAGTGGCAATTCAGGACTCCTGTTGGAACAGTTCAGTGTTATTAGCCTGTGCTGTATAATAGACCCTTTTCAAATGAAAATTGTTAATATTGATGCAATTTAAAGAGAGGGATGTTCCTGTAGAAACCCTGGTCATTCAAACGTTCCAACTATGAACTCGACAGTTACAGCTTTAAATTATTCAGACATAATATATAGACTGGTTAACTATGACTCAGAATTTGGTAGAGGCTATGTCTCTGTTTCTACCTCAGTGGTTCTTCTTTTGCAGTGGGTAAGAGAGGCAAAAGCAGCGTGGTAAAAGACCTGAATGGTCTGAAATAGGGAGCCCCACAAGACCAATGAAAAGAATGGATAATTGAAATACAGGAAAGAATGAGAATAACCACATGGAAAAAAAATTAGACCACCAACACACTGTAATTGAGTTCTTTAGGAGGATCAAGGTGCAGAAGAGCAGAAAAAAGGACTTGATGTGCTACAGTACTTAAAATTAACAGAAATTGAGATGTGTGTGAGCAACAAAATTATCCATCACCTGTAATAGTAGTGGCTAATATGGAAAGATGACTATCCTGAATATCACATTTATCAGTGCAAAGAAGAAATGTTAAAAAAAATTACCTTTTTTTAGAAGTTGCTGATAGAGATTTTGAAATGCTAACAAATTGCAGTTATTAAAAGCAGATAGTTATGAAGGATGATATGGAAGTAACTGTGTGTTACTGCAAGTTAAAAAAAGTTCAGAGGATGTTTGGAGCCCTTAGACCACACTGCCTGACTTCAAGAAACAAGCTGCACTGTGCTGCATGCATATATGTGTTTTAACTCTGCCTAGAAACATGACTGTATACAAGCAGTAGAATGAGACTGCCCACTTATATTTACCTCTCACAAACCTACTTCTCTGCTATTATTTACAAGGAAAATACTTATTTGTTGTAGTGACTACTCCTTTTACAACACCTGTCTATCAGCGTACGTGCTAAATAACTGAAAGAAACTTTATCTTTCAACTTTTTCTTGTCTCAGTGGGTGAGGGTTCTGTTCTGCAGGACTGCGTTTCTCTGGGCACTCTTTTCAGCACAGTCTTTTCTTCAGTTTCTCATACTTGAATCTTCTCTAAATGTTGCCTGGTTTTTGTTTCTTGAATTCAGCTACAACTTTTCACCCTTGCAGGTAAGATTTTTATGCTTGCCCTCAGCGCTGCATCATCCACTTCTTTTGCTGAGAGCAAGGCAGCCTTACCTACTTGTGTCAGCACAATTAGAACTGCACAACTCGCTTTTCCGAATTGTTGCTTTGGCTGTGCAATTTCTTTCTTTGCATCTTTCCTGTGGTTCCTATTTATTAGATAAAACTGCTTGGTGCCAAGGACTTTCCAGGCCTAAGGACATCCCAGCTTTTTTTCCCTCAGCTTTAGCAGTGGAGTCTTCAGTGTCCTGTTGTCAAGATGTCAGATGATTGCATTCACATTTTCTCCCACACTGCTTATCATGAACTAGAGTAACTGCAGTTGCCACAAAACTTACTTTATTTCCTTTCTCAATTTTCATTTTACTTTTTTTGCCTTTTCTAAAGATAATTTTTCAAGATGCCTGCTGGTACTGTATCACTGAGTTTTTTACTGAGTTTTTCTGCTTACCCATCCAATGCTGACGCTAAGCCAAAATCCCCTTTTCCTCCTACATGTACTGTGCTTATTATGTGGGGATGCTCTGAGTACCAAACATCTCAGTAAATATGCTTATAATACAGATTAAGAACAGTGTATGGGAAAAGCAGCGTAGGGTAATATTTCATGGGCAGGAATTCAGTTTGATAATGGAAGGGGTTGAATATGTCAGTTAAGCATTAAATTTGAAAAATTAATAATTGACTAATTTATTATAGAGAGGGCCATCTGAAACTTCAGGAGGATAGAACAAAGGTAAATGATTGACACAGAAACAGGGAGATACTTGCAAAGGAGATATTACCTGCAAGTGTTTGAGACTCCTAGTGTATATCTGGAGGGAGCAGAAAGTTAAAACATAGGTCACTAATGAAAATGTGTTCTGTCCAGTACCTCTGTGATAATTACCTAATTAGCAGTTGGTGTCTAAATTGTAGTTGGCGTCCTGGATATCCTATGTGTGTAACTGTACCTTGGTTTTCTTGCCTAAGTGATTTGGGGCGACTTAGCAATTAATGGTCAGGTTTCTAGTGTACTTTAGAAATAGTACTTACAATGATGGAGCAATTATCCAAGCCACTGTATTAAAGTATATCCTTGTACCTTATGAAGCTGTATCCAAATCTACAATGAATTTCAATCATGAAAGTGTGTTCATTGCTTCTCATAGATGACTTCATTATTAATGTTATCTAAGTAGTCTTATTATGAAGCACCAGTTTTAAATATAGTTGCTACGTCATGACAGAAATAACAGGATTCTGTGCCCCCACGGACTTCAGTGAATGTACACGAATAAGGGCTAAAATGTTTTTTTTTGTGCTCCTCCTCTCTGTGCTGAATAGAGCGATATTTTGCTGGTGTCTGATGAAGCACTAAGAGTGTGAGTCAGATTAGGTTGGCTGCTAGTCTAGAGAGGATTGTAGTGATTTTCGTATTCATTTCAGGTACTTTAACATTTTCTTCTGCACTTTTCTCCTTGAGTGTGGACTTGACCTTCTGCTTCATACCTCTGACAGTCTGCGCTGAGAATTGGAAGCTGAGATTTTTATGCAATTTGCGGCTAATACATGAGGTGGAAGATGCTATTGAAAATACTTGAGTTGAATGAGTTGCAGTGGGTGACCGACCAGTAGATTTGAAAATGGAATTGAAGGTGACTGTTTTTGTGGCCTGTAAATGTGACCTGTAGAGGCTTGAGAAAACCTCATGGGTTACACTCGCCACCTAGAGACATTAATGGTTAATGTCTTAACAGCCTGCTCTAGAAAGGCAGTGAGTGAAAGGTTATAAGGAGAATTTGAGTGCTCAGGGCTTCAGCTCAGGTTGAAAAAAACCTCAGACAAAAAAGCCTTTTTCAGATGTACTGAAAATTACAAATATATGAACTAGGTAAGCAAAATGCTTGCACTCCTTTAATGTCTTTTGCACAAGAAAGAGCCTTCCTTAGAACAAACAAGGGTATGTTTTTTCTGAATAACTGCAACCTGTTGTTAACTTGCTCTGTGTGTATTATCTTTGGTATTTGTGGTGTTCATAAAAGCTTCTTCATAGTTGAAATAGATGTGGTTTTTTTTTCTGTCGCTGAATTATGGGATTTTTGCTTAATTCAAATTCTCCTCTGCTATGCTGGGCTTCTTGAGGGAGAATATTTAGGAACATCAATTCTTACTGAACTGTTCAAGCAAACCCTGTAAGGCAGTGCTTCACCCTTCATGTGAAGTGGACTTGACAGCATTCATTTATAACTAGCTTTGTACTAATGTAACAAAATTTCCCCTATTGCAATGAATTTGGTTGTTTGCTCCTTTGTGGAAAGAAACTGTGAAAGCCACTTAAAGCAAGAACGGTCAGGACTACTTTGATAGCATAAGGCTGAACAGTGCTATCTAAATAGGAATAAACTGCTGACTGCAGGTAAGTAGTAATTTGAGCCTTACATTCTTAATTTAGCGTGGAGGAAGTGCCTTTCACATACTAATAGCATAAAAAAAGTGGAAATGGCAAATAGAGATTTCGGCATTTAGTCTGTGATTTTTAGGTCAACTAGAAGATTTTTGGGTAACTACCCCATGAGAAATTAATGTCTATAGTGTACTATACATTTCTTAACAAATTAAGGGCTTGTGAAAATCAGAGTGCAGTTTTAGACACTTTGAATTAATTCTTAAGATAAGTAACTAACAGAAATTAATTTAGATGTGACTTAATGGTTGTGTTATGTTTTATGTTCTTGTTTAAGGACATAATAATTACAACCCAGAAAAGGGTAAACTGTTAATCTAACATTGGTGTTATAATTTCGATTAAATGGAGTTACATTAATACAGGTAGAAGTTAGAGTGGGTTACTGGCAATTTTAAATCCCAGAGTAAACATGGTAATAGATGGATGTGTTTGTTATGCAGTAAAAATAGAACAGAATTACTCAGAATCGCAGAATATGCCGAGCTGGAAGGGACCCACAAGGATCATTGAGTCCAACCCTTAGTCCTGCAAAGGACCATCCCCAAGAGTCCCACCATGTGACTGAGAGTATCATCCAAACAGTCCTTGAACTCTGTCAGTTGTGGTGCTATGACCACTTCCCTGGGGAGCCTGTTCCAGTGCCCAGCCACCCTCTGGGTGAAGAACCTTTTTCTAATATCCAACCTAAACCTCCCCTAACACAACTTGGGGCCATTCCCTGTCACTGGTCACCAGAGAGAAGAAATCAGTGCCTGCTCCTCCTCTTCCCCTCAAGAGGAAATTGTAACTGCAGTGAGGTCTCCCCTCAGTCTCCTCTTCTCTAGGCTGAACAGACCAAGTGCCTTCAGCCACTCCTCATATGGCTTCCCCTCAAGGCCCTTCACCATCTTTGTTGCCCTCCTTTAGACACTCTCTGACAGCTTGATGTCCTGCTTATATTGCGATGGCCAAAACTGCACACAGTATTCAAGGTGAGGCCACAGCATTAACTGCTGTGTGCAGCTTGTCACCACTCAGCCTCTGACTTGCTTTGTCTGGCAAGATGGGGACGAGAGGTGGAATAATGAAAGTGGGAAAACTTGTAAGGTGAGATAAGGACAATTTAACAGGCAAAGCAAAAGGTGTACACACAAGCAATGCACAATAAGGAATTAATTCAGTAGTGGACATGGGTGTTCCCATGGCTATTTAGCCATCCATAAGAAAGCAGGGCTCCGTCATGCCTAATGCGTACTTGGAATGGTAGGTGCCATAACTGCAAACATTCCCCCTTTCTTCTTCTTTCCCCACTTCAGTTGCTGGGTACAACATTGTATGGTCCAAAATATCCCTATGGTCAGGTGGGGTCAGCTATTCCAGCTGTGTCTCCCTCCAAATTCTTGCATGCCCCCAACCTCTTGACTGGTGGGGCAGTGTGAGGAGCAGAAAAATCCTTGACAGCATTCAAACACCACTTAGCAATAGCTAAAATATACCTTCCTGTGTTGTTATCACTGTTTTGGTCACAAATCCAAAACACGGCACCGTACAAGCTAGCTGGTATGAAGAAACTTAATTCTGTCCCATCCAAAACCAGTACAAGTTGGGTATTTGATACGTTCTTCTGAAATTCTAATATAGGAGTACTTGCTCTAAGTATTATTGCCTGAACAAGTTTACAGGCTGCTGAACATTTAAAGCTACAGATAGATGTCTCCTGTAATGCATTGTGTTTATTTTTCAGTTTGAATATTTTTAGGAAAAATTTAGCTGTTTCTTGAGACTCAAAAATGTAAATGTAAAGCACATCCAAGTAATAGTTTTTTTCTAACAAAACGCACTTTTGTGCTAGCCTTATTACATTCCCCAAACAGTTTTGCCAGTTAACGTAGGAGAAAACTTGTTCCGAAGCTACTCATCACTAGGAGTTGATATTTTTATGGATTTCTTTTCCCACATGAAGGGAAAGATTTCTTTCTGTACAGAAGTATCTGTTAGTGTGTTAAAAGACACACTAGTGATTAATATTGTTTAAAGAGCTATATTTGTCAAGCAAAGGCAGTTTGGTTGTTTTTATATTCTATTTTGACTTTTACATTTCTTTCCTGTTCATAATCATATTTTCTACAAGTGCAGCATGTTCTGACTCCCGATGAGTACTGTAGCAAAATTTTTATGTAGTGGTCTTGAAGAAAAACATTCAGTCTGGTTTTGTGTGTGGGCTACTAAAATCTGTATGTCACTGCCTGTAGTACTGCCTCCAAAGAAACAACTCGTTTGTGGTGAAGACCTTTACCTTTTGTTCAGTGCCTGTCATGCTGCGGACCTGTGAGAGGAGTCAGTAATTTATCAAGCATTAAACAGTCCTATGACAAATCTAATGAATACTCCCTACCCACTCTCACAATACATTAATCAGTAGTAGGAGAGAAACAGAATCTCTGATTCTGGAAGGTGCCTCTGGGGTTTATGTGGTCCAACAGCTCTGCTCAATCCAGGGTCAGCTAGGATTTACCCAGGGATGCATGTACTTGGGTTCATAGTGTCTCTGAGGGTAGAGAACTCCAGAACCTCTCTTGGCAGGCTGTCCAGGTGCTTACCTAGCCTCATGGTTTGAAATAAACCAAAGCTGTTTCCTGGGTTTCTTGTATTTCATTTTGTACCTTCTTCTCTCTTCGCTGGGCACCACTAAGAGGAGTCCGGCTCTGTCTTTGTTACACCCCATGACCGCCCTTGTATGTCAGATGCTCAAAGTCCTTTGATAGTGGGAAGAGATGAGAGTCCAGTATTGAAATGGGAAGATAGGGAATTGCAGGGAATGCTGAACAGAGCTCCACTGGGCTCCCAACTAATTTGTTGTGCTTGTGTGCTCTGCCCAGTCATGCTCTGCCTGCCGGCTTGCTGTGCTGGGTAGAAATTTTAAACTCACAGGAAGTGGGTTCATCCCCCTGTTTACACTCAGCTGCTTCTGTTTCCTTATCCTACTGCATGGAGCCGGTGTGCCAGAGAAACGAGGTGGTTGACAGGGAGTTCCTGTGGTATGCTGTGATGGCGGGTAGGAAATAGAAGCATGAGAGGGTGGGGAGGCAACCAGACCCCTAACAAGTATTTCTGAAAAAACTGGAAGAGGTAGTACAACTTGATGTACTCTTGTGTACTTGCATACTGGGATCTCTTCTCCATAGAAGGCACACAGGTCAGGGCAACCTGAAAGTTGTCATTGGTGGAGAGAGGTTATAGGGTTAAGTGACCTAGTGTGGCTGATCTGATGTCTGTATTTTGATTCCTACACTGGACTTTTAAATAAAAGAGGGGCCTTTGTGCGATGAATAATACTTTAGTGGAAAAATCTTTCTTTCCAGTACTGGTAAAAAAAAGTACTTGTTAAGAAATGAAAGGTAAATTATTTTAATTGAATTTCTGCTATGCACTAGAAGGTTACTGTCATGTCTCTTATCTTTGGAGATGCCCTTAGCATGGGCAGTATTTTTCAGCTGTGGTATATCTTCTTGGGTTAGCATATGCAAATAATGCATACAGTAGGAAAACAGAAATCTTCAGATGATTTTTCCAAGGGAGACACTTAATGGAGAGCTAAGTCACTGAACTTGAAATTTATGACTAATAATTACAAATCAAACAGTCTTGGGTTTATCATTCTGTAGGTCAGATGATTCATAGGTAGTTTTTACTCACTTGTTATGAAAATAAAAATTGAAAATTGCCCTGGCTTTGTTCTTGGAGTGACTAATTTAGTCCCTGTCCTTTCTTGTGCACATCATTTCCTGCTGTGTAGGTCCCTCAAACAGTGTGGCCAAGAGCAGTCTTGTAGAGAGTGTTCTGGAATGCTTTCCCATAAACTGCCTATTTGTATTCTTTTGCTTATGTGAGGATAAACTCAGAATAAATACAATATTTTTTCCCCCAGGCCATAGCAGCTCAGGGTCGGGTGCTTCTCCTAGGCCTTTGATCCCTTTGATTGATAAAAAGAAGGTAATGGGGTGAGAAATCGAAATGCTGTTGGGTCACTTGTTAGGTCATTTATATCTGCAGTCCTTCTTGTCTTGCCATTGTGTTGCTGGAGGCAATACTAGATGAACCCTGGGTTAAGAACGTGGCCATGGCTAGAAAATGAGCTGTAGACACAGAAGCTTGCCATTTAGAACAGGAGATTTCTCTGATTTTAAGTCAAGTGCATGGTAGTAAAAGTGGTATGCTCGTGCCTATCTGTTAAAGACTCAGGACCACATTGTGTGGGCTGTAATACTGATTGATATATGGAAATTAGGGATGTTTTTATAGGTTAATTCACCTTTTAATGGAGGAATAGGTGAAAGTATGTAATTCAGGAAAGGAGTGAGATGTTAAAACACATTTTGTTGCCTCTGAGATAATTTTCTGTATTCATAGCATTCGTTCAGTAAAACTAACAAAATTCACTGAAATAACACAGGCCTGGTGAATAACTTAATATTGATCTTGCAAAATTTTCATAACTCACTGAATAGATGTTTTTATGAACAAACTGCACACAACCCCCCAAACAGTGCAAACTTTTCTGAAATTATTGCACTTAAGTTTCAGGAATGTGTATTTCTTATTCAAATTATTGAAAAAGGAAAAAATGTTCTGTGGTTTTGTGCTATGAGCAACTCTATTGACTTCAGAGAATATTAATGCTGGATAATTGTCTGAGATTTATAGATGCATAAACAGTTTGGATAGCTGTTACAATTTGGAGCTGATTTGCAGTCAGACAGACATCGGTACTTGAGAAGTAGTAGTTAGTAATAGCTGGAGCAATTCGTTGCACAACACAAAGGGCAATATTTGATACCAAAGAAAACCTGGGGAGGGGAGTTAAAATGTTTAGTTACAGCCTGCTTCGGGATCTTGAACGTCTGCAACAGGATAGGGAGTTTTAATCAGTTGAAAGGTAATGGAAAGTTGTTCACCAAAGCCTGTTTCTCTTGTTCAGGCAGAGATCTTGGATAAAAAGAAGGGCTTCAGTTTTTCTTACTTAATTGTTTTGTATTCATATATATATGTTTTAAGTTACTCCCACATACCCACCCTGTTGTGGGTGATGCTGTGGAACAGGCAGCACTGTAGCAGAATTCATGTCTCCTAAAAATGACTCCTACAAGATTCTTCACTGAATAACTTTTTGGAGTGTATCAAAGGAAATGAAGTTAATTTTGACTGCTCCAAAAATCAGAAGCCTCATGTCATCTTTTTTTTTTTTGGCGTCTTGTGGTTGATAAAAGTAAAATCCAGCATTTTTTTACTTAGTTACTCTAACCTGACGTGATCAGATTGCATGTGTTTGGAATATATTTTGAAGAAGCTATCCCAAAATAAGCATTGTGAAACTCATGTTCTGTTAAGAAAAATGAGTAAATAGTGGGAGGGAGCACTTGGTTAAATGAAATTGTTTTTACAAATCTGTAGACTTGGCAGACTGTTACCCTGGAAGACTTTTGTCTTTCTAAATTTGCCAACTTTTGAAATGTCTCCCTTTATTGGAGTGGAGAAAATGAGAGTAGGGAAAATGAGAATCTCATCCAGAGAGAAGTGAGGAGGATAAAGGATGGGATTTACTGCAGGTTAGGCTATTCTCATTAGAAAATGGATGGAATTATGTAGTGCTGATGATAAGAGAGGAAGGGTTAAATATAAGAAAACTGCAATTAAGTATGTGATGGAGTTCAGTACAGGTACTGTGGAAAAGGAAGAGATGAAGCACTGGGAAGCAAAGAAGTTCAGAAGTTTGAGACTAAGAGCTCTGAAATTTAAGGAAATAGGAAGTAGGTCAGTAAAATAAGCTGGAAAGATGGGAGAGGCTTTCCATAATTTTATAAATCAGGCAGAAATCGAGGAAGAAACTGGGAACTAAACAGGTCAAGAGTTTACAGGATTGGTTGCCAGGAAAAATGTGTAATCTTTCTGTTGCCTGAAATAGCAAAATTTAGAGGTTATTTTTATTTTCTGTGAATATTCCCTATAGGGGACATGGTTCAGAAGAAAATAAAGCAGCCTGTAAAATATGCATTGTTGGCAAAAACTTACCAGGCATTTCAGGTGAAAGAGATAAGTAATAAAATTTTCCTGCTGTAAGTGTGGCACTGTGCACGATAGTGTAAGTATTTTCATTAGTCACATTTTAGCAGAGCTTTTCCTCCAGATGAGTATAAATGTTGTCATTTTTGTCTTTAGGGATACGTGTGACATGGTGAAAGCAGTTTGATCTTTTTATCAAAGCTGTACCTTTTCTTTTGAAATGCTATACCTTCTCTCAGTCTGTAAAAGGAGAGTGGAAAAAAGGAAAAGGAATATATTTGCATCTTTATTCATAAAGATTTATGCCTGTAACTTCTGTTTATGTTGCGTCTGATCAAAGTTAAATCACAAAATATCCCCAGCACTGACATCTTCCCTAATTTGTTAATTCAAGTCTTTATACAAAATATGTTTGCTGCTTTCTGAGGTGATAAATATGTGCTCTTTTTGCAGTAGACCACAACATTTATTTTTCTGTATCTTTTTCTCCTTTCACGCAGTTTTCACCAGGTGCAATTGTTTTCGCACTATTGTTTGGACATCACCACTGTGTTCCTTATTTTGCAAAACGGTACCATGGGAAATATTTTTTCTTGACTCTGTGATTAAGGCTTTTGTGATGAATG
This sequence comes from Empidonax traillii, assembly GCF_003031625.1. Lineage (NCBI taxonomy): Eukaryota > Metazoa > Chordata > Aves > Passeriformes > Tyrannidae > Empidonax > Empidonax traillii. Next base: position 394,095 of record NW_020955745.1, on the reverse strand, counting down.
ATGCCTGAAATGATTAGGCATTCTTCAGGGCAGTATCTGAAAATATAGCTATGACATATTAAAAAGAATTTATTGAGAGTTTCAGAACAAGAGGGGAGGATGTATTGAACGGATTTAGATGAAGTGGGGGAAAAAAAATTCAGTAGTGACCACACACTGTTGTATAGACAGAATTGTATCCATCAGAGCATATATCTACAGGTATAAAATTAAGCTTCTGAAGTGAATTCTGTGTGTGTAATGTGTTGATATTTCTAAGGGAATTAGGAAAAGATGTGGTGTCACCTGTTTGTTCCTATTGTATTTTTATTGTTTTAACCCTATCCTTTTGGGGCTTCTACTGGCTGGAAAATTCTGTGGTCAAAAATAACCAAGTTACAGCTGGATTAACTGACCCAGGTTTGGTTAACTGCAGTCATGGCACCATACTGTAGGGAATGATATGGGCCTATGGGAATTGCTAGTTAAGGGTGGCATGTTTTTTTGACATAGCTGTTAAAATGCATGTCAAACTACAGCCTTGTGCTGGTGGTTAGCGACTGGTTGCTGCTCGTGAGGTATTAGGTGGATCTCATAGTGATTAAAAGATTTTCTGAGATGCCTAATTAATCTGCCTTGTTCACACCTACACTATTAAACTAATCATCAGAGGTACAGAGTCAGGGCAATTCCCCCCCCCCCCCATCCCCCGCCCCATATCAGACAGAAGGTAGCTTTTGGGAAACTTTTGCTTTCCTCGTAGAATATTCTTTGTATTCCCTATTCCTGTGCCAGAGGAAGCATGTGTGCAGTTATTAAAGGTTATGCATAAAGAAAAGTTAATAAGGGAAAATAAGACACAGTCATTTCTGGGCTTCAGATGTTGCTTGCACCCAAGCACATGTTAAGGATGTGTGTTTTATGTCTAATTCATGTAAATTCGTACTCAATCAGCTATGAAGTTAAGCATAGGTTAACTTGTTTTTACGTTGAATCACTTCTAAAATTTAGTGTTGAAAGAAGAGTTTAAAAAACAAGTGGATCGGTTTCTATGATTTGATCACAGCAGGAAAATTTATATGTCTTTTAAACACAAAAGAAGCATCGTCAATGACAGAGAACTACCTCTCTTTCAGGGGCAAGCTCTCAAGCTATTCATACTGCTTTCCAGATTTCTAGGAGCAGAAGGCATCAAAAAACAAAGTTAATTACTCAAAACAGTAGTTAAATAATAAGATATGACCAGAACTAATGTTAGAATATTAATAATAAATAATAATGGAATAGTAAAATGTCATTCTTACTTTACTGTGCCCAGACACAAATCAGGAGTAAAATAGCCCATTGAGAAGTGACTATCGACCAACAAAGCTTATTTGTGCAAATGATATCATCAGAACAGACAGCTTTAGGATGGAGGTTGGTGAATGTCAGATTCTTCATTGCCAGTATCAGACACTGATAGGATGAGACACTGAATCTCAGCGTGTTGGTGTCTTTGTGAGGTTTTTATTTCAAAGAGGTACAGATGCATGAATAAAAATCTTGAACCTAAGTGAAAGGAGTAGTCAGCCACTCAGCCATGGTTCATGAATCACAGTAGTTCATTTTAATAACTTGAGTTGGGAAAGTGGATGCCAAACTGTTCTATCTCAATGCTTTAAGTGGACTCAGCTGTCTACTGGAAGAATCTACAGGTGGACGAGAATAGAAATAAAGCAGGGATGCTATGCTGACTAACACAAGAAAGGCACTATTAATGCGTGATTTTGCTCTTGGATAGCATTCCCTCTTCTATGCAGTTTGCATAACAAAAGCAATTGTGGCATTATTAAATGGTATGAAGTGATATACTGATTTCTTGAGGCGTATTTATTGCTGCTTGGTAGGAGGCCTGTAAGGTCTGTTAATCAGAGAAGTTCAAAAATGTCTCTTGTTGTTCAATATTTATTTTTTTTTTTAAATTCCATGCAGCAGGGTGTCTGTTAAAAAGGTTTTGGGATGCTTTGTTGTCCCTGTAATGCATTTCAGTTTGTTTAATGGAGCTCTCCATTTTGGAGCTAGCATATGAAACTGCCAGAATTAGATTGTTCTTGAACCTGGTTGCTGTTGTTGTATGGAAAGAAAAGCCAATGTTCCTATGGGTAAGTAAAAACTTTTTCACGATCAGATACTTTAATCATTATTACATGTTTTAATAGCTGCTGAAAAAGCTCATCACTTGTTATTCTATCTCTGTGTTGTGATGGGAAACAGTATTTATTTACCAAAAATAGAACAAACAGTGCAGAATCTGTCAGGGGCTTTGTTTAAGCCTAGAATTGTTTGGCAAATAAAGGAAATTTCCATTTTCATTCATTCTACATATTTCAAAGGTAGATAACATTTTTTGCATAGATGTATCGCAAGTTACTTTCATATTCAAGGTGAACAGAAGGGTTTAGCAGATCCTAACATGAATTACGATTTTATTTCAGATCTGAGTTCCATTTTGATATGCTGTTGCTACATATGGGGTTTGCACACTAGCATTACAGAAGCCAGATGCTAATAGGTATTTGCAGTGAATGGTCATACCTCAAATTTCAAACAATATATAATGTAGGGAAGACTGAAATTGTAGATTTTTTGACTCCTGGATGACTTCACAGTAAAGATGAACTTGAATAGGGCTACGTACGTAATGATATTCCTGCATAAAATTAAAAAAATATACATCTACTAATATTGCCTTCTATTTCAGCATTTTTGTCTTTACTAAACTGTTGGAAATTATTTTTAGTAACAGTATTTCTAGACCAAAAGCCAGGCTATTTTGTTGTTGCCTTTACTTGGTGTTTACTAAGGCAGTGGTGCTGTATCGAAGCAGAAGCTATCCCTGCGTGTGGTAGGACAAAATTACAGAGATGACGGGATCACAGAGTAGAGGAGAACAGAGCATTTGCTCGTGTTAGTGGAAGAGATGATATCAAACAACTGCCTGGCATGTATGTACCCACAGGTTTCAACAGAAAAAGAAAAGCCTGATAAATTTATAGAACTAGAAAGGACCATTGGATCCCCTGACTTAGACCATTTGTATACGACTACAACCTACCAGCTACCTCTGGGTCAAGGACAATGAATTCTATTGGAGAAAGGATAGAAAAAATATTAAGAGATGGAACAACTGTGCCTTCGCTTGCTCGGTTATTCTCAAAGTGTGAAATTTAAAAAACCTCAATAACCTAAACAAAAGCCCAGGAACCAAACCACCAAAAAACAAGACAATGAAAAAACCAGGCCTGATTCATAAATTAATGGTAGCTGTGTTTTTACTTCCAGCCATTAGGCCTCAGTTTGTCTTTTGTACCTAGACCTAAGGGCGTTTTTTAGTACCTGGCATTTTCTTGTCCATTAAAGCTACTTGTAAGTTATAAACAAAGCTAACTTCTTGGTATTTCCTTTTCTTATTTGAACAGATTGGGATCTTTGCATATCTTATTTTGCAGAATATTTTGAGTATTTGTATTGTTTTTTATGATTTTTACTTGGCTGGAGGAAATTTCTTGTGGGAGGGTAGGGTAAGCAAAAGGAAAAAAAGAGAAAACCATTTGATTCCAACAGCATTTGTGAAAATATGTGGTGCAGAAAGACACTACCTTGTTCCTGTCCTACTCTTGTATGTATAGTTGATAGCTACAATAGCAGTGAATACCTTAATTCTACAGAGTAAAATAAACTGTACCTCCCAAGAAGATGAATTCTTTGCTGCAAGGTATATTGACTTCACCTGGATGTTACTCATACAAATGATGTGTCCCTCATAAAGCATTTTGCTCAGTGAAGAGAGTAGCTCTTTGTAAATTTGTGCAGAACTGATAATTTTCCACTGTGGTACTTCCTGTGAAGCTGATGCTACTATTTATGCATTAGAGAAAATAAAGTGCAGGCAGCAACACACATTTTGTGTTATCAGTTGAATTCTGTGAAGTAGGAGTCCTGTTGTAGCTCAGTGGGATGGCATATGAAATTAATCCAGTGTGTTATGGGAAATAATTGACATTGAATTCTCTTTGTTCTTAATGGTTTTTATTTGTCTGAGGGCTACATGTATATTTTCTGGAAGGGCTGCTGATCATAACTGCTTGTCTGTCAGCATTTAAGTGAGTATTCTTCATCTGTTAATTCATCTTTCATCCACTTGGATTCAATTCTGCAGATACTGTGAAGGGATATTTGTTTTTGTCAAAAGATGTGGTGCACCACAGTGCAGAAAGAAATGAGCAGTACAGGTAATATATTTTAATAGTCTAATTGAAATAGAGGAAAAAATGAACAAGCTTTTGTCACATAAATCCTTGTTAGGGCCTGTTCCTTAGGTAATAAGTAATTATCCTGGAAGAATTGTCTGAGTCCAGAGCATATGTCTGTTTTTTTTAGCTGCAAAATTGGTCCAGTAAAAGATATTGTTTCTTCTAGTAAACCTTGGCTTTCCTAGATTTTTAGGCAATCATGCTTGCAACAATTCTGCTAATGTAGTTTTTCAGCAGCTCATCTCCCTGCTTTTATGTGCCTTCAACCAGCACAAGCAGAGTGTAAGCTATTTTTCATGCATGTAAAAGTCTAGAAAAACAGTAATAGATCAGAAAAATTAAAAAATATACCCAGTTTGTCAACTTTTTTCATATGGCTGCTTTTTACCAAGATGATGCTATTGCTCATCTCCCACTGCAGCTCTTCATTGCAAACTCTTATTTCTTTGTATTTATTTTCTGGATTAAAAAAACCCCAAAACGGTGGTGTCTCTCTTAATTTGGCAGCTTTCATCATTTACATTTGTAGGTGAAAACTGCCAAGCTCTGTTAGGGGGGCTAAGCTCACAAGGGGGACACTCGTGTCATTTCCACACACTTGTCATGTTATTTTCTGTACACTTGTTAACTTGAACTGTCAACCTGTAAAGTGCTCTTATAACATTTGCACATGAGGGGCTGCAGGAGGTGACATAAGCTAATAGAGGGAGTTCATGGTAACAGAAAATCTCATTTGTACGTAGTGGAAGTGATGAGCTCGGGGACTTGCACTTTGATGGTGTTATAATTAAGGATGCTTTGCATATCCTAGTGTGATAGCTGCAGAGACTGCTGCTGTCTCGCAGGTCCTGTCTGACAGGGTCGTTTCTCCTAAGAGATGTGGACAGCAGAGAACAATCAAGCAGGTACCTGATCTGAATGGACTGATAGCAAGTTTCTCTGCTAATCACTGACCCATCACTCATGATAAAGAATCGAAAGCCAGTCTTCAGACTTATGTCCCTGTTGTGGATGTGGTGGCTGCAGAGCTGTGTTTTAAAAGCATTTCTTTTATTTTACAACAGTAGAAAAATTATGTAGATATTCACAGGAATAAATTCTGAGAAGAAACCACAAGGAAAGAAAGCTTGTATCATATGGCCATATAAAAGGGTGGCAAGATAAATCTTTTTGGCTTTTGAAGATGAAGCTTTCTGCGCCAGATGATGTTAACCTGTGGGATTTTTGGGTTCATTGTGCTGTTTCTGATTAGCTCTTAAGAGAGCTTTTTAGCTTCTGATTGCTCTTCAGAGACCAAAGATATTATCAACTGAAATTCTTATTGTGCTTACAACTTCTTCCCTTTCCTTAAAAAGAAGGCTTGTGAAGGTGATGAGTAGAGCTGTTCCTGTTTGGTAGCTGCTGTAATCTGACCCTTGCTTTGGTTCTCCCTCTGAGAGTCCAGAGGAGTCCCCTCTTTTCAAGATCACAAAAACCTGTGTGAATGCACAACCTCATTAAAGAGACAGCCTATTTGCTCTCTCTTCAAGGTCTGTGTTGGCCCCACATATTTCCTTCTTCTATGTATGAGATCACTAACCCTAATGGTTCTTTGATGCTGAAGGACTGCTCATGCTTTTTACTTCTTGTAGGGCTTCAGCCAGTAAAGTATTTTCCTGTTACCTTTTCACTTGTCTTTTCTAAAGGCTTAGCTGTGTGTTTCAGGGGATAGGGCATGAATAGCTTCCTTCCTTCTGGGCCAGCTTGCAGCTAGGAAGAATATAGGAAGAATGTATTTTGCATATCTTCCCAACATTTCTCATTTATACACTGAAATTTATATCTTTGATTTCTTATGAAGCGAGTCTTTGAACCTAGAGCTAAAGGAAGAGAAACTTTTGCTAACTCTCAAGAATGTTTTGTATTAACTTCAGTGTAATAAATAAGTAAATTACTTATATGTTGTCCTATTTCTACTGCATACGGATTCAAGTCTCCCATCTCCCAACACTGGACATGTGTTCTCTCTGTTCTGTATAGTAAATACCCAGTAGGACCTATTTGTAAAACTTAACTTTGACTTATGGTTAATATCCTTGATGTATGTTGTAGTCAGTCGAGAAAAAGGCTCCTCCAGCAGATAACTAGCAGTGGCTAATTTCAACCTCCCTTCTGAATTATGTGTAAGTTTTCTCACTCTTCTCCCTTGCTGACTGTTGAGAGGACCTTGATTTGCCTTATTGGGATGGTTCACTATTAAAGCATTTGACCCAATTTACTGATTTGTTCTCTGTGATGACAGTCTTGTGCTGTGTGGATCCAGCCCAATGGTTATCCATTTCAACTGTGATAGCGTTTGTCCCCTTTCTTCCCTGCAGTGTTGGGTTAGCTGGATTCTTAAGGATCTGCAGGGTGTTTTGGTACTCATTATGTAAATGAGGCAGGTTTTTAACTTTATCTGATCTGAGCCAGTTGATACTGTTTGAGGTTCCACTTGAGATTCTGTGCACAGTAAGGTCTCATTTCATTAAATGGGAGTTGGTTTAACATAGCTAAATAAATGCTCTGTCACATTTTAAAGAGGTCTTTTTCCTGTACATACTGATTGCTGTTGCCATGTAAATTAGATGTGACCCAGCATTTTTTGGATGCTACCTTGCTTTGGATTTGTGTTTTTTCTGGAAATGTGTTTGGTGGTTTTTTTTTGGGGTAGTTTGTTTGTAATTTGCCAGGAGAATTTGCATCCTACAATCTTTGCCTTATTGCTAAATGTTTAAAAAAAAAAACCAACAACAAAATAAACCACCACAAAACCAAAAAAACTGCCTACAGGGGTATCAGAGGACATCACAAACAGTTGCAGCAAGTCAGTGATAAAAAATCATTTCAGGTTTTCATATGATTTGATGTCCCTAGAGGTCTATTGGTAAAGGGATGGACACAGGGAGAGGAGAAAGAAGGCAACTTTATTAAAGAATAGGTGTCATCTAGAAATTCCAGTGTCCCACACTAGGGTGTTTCTCATCATTAACAGGTGGTAGAAGCATTATTTGGGTTAGCTACCAGCACAAATAATATAAACTGCGAAACAAACCCCCAAATTACAGCAGATTTTTTCAAGACAATTTTCCTCCCGTTGTTCTGTGATCCTTGAAGTCAGGAGGCCACACTCAAACCTGAAAATGCACTTGAATTCAGCAATCTAAAAAGCATTTGGTTACTGCACACTTACATGCTCTTCATCTTGGCCTTACCCATCTCAGTTGATCTCAAGCAACTGGTCTGTTATCTGTCAGAGAGAAATATTTTGACTTGTACAGTTGCTCTAAAATTCATAGATTGATAAGTATTTTTTAATAATACTTCAGACTGCATGTCAAGGTAGTTCTTAGTGTTATCCAAAATACGGTTCTATAACCTTGGGAGAAAAATATACCCTCCCTTTTTATTTTCTAGAGCATCACTGTCTACAGAAAACATGACATTTTGTCTTAGGATTGCATTTTTTATTAGAGTAGAAGAAATGTATTGGGGAAATTCTAATGAAATCAATTGAAATTTTGCACAAGGAGAGATAGGGTGTAAATGCTTGGATATAGGCAAAGATCATACTATTACTCCTCATGACATTCAAATATAAACTGCATTGTCAAAACCTGGAAAGCACCTGCAGTTTAGATTTGCTTGCTTTCAAGTTTAGTCAAAGGGTTCTTTTTAATGAGGTTATATGAATTCTTACATGAAGTGAAGCAATATTGTACCCTCTTATTGTACGATGCTGGAATTGAAGACCTGAAAAATGAATGAAGGAACACACCAGATTTTTGTGGCATATAAATAAACCTTTAATATCATCAACTTAGAAATGTCAAATCACTAAGCAAGCAGACTGCTTTTTGCCTGAGAAAATAAAATTGCTTTCAAAACAGTACTTCAAGTCCCTTTTTTTCTTAACATACTCTCTAGGAAAGAAGGGTCAGGAAAAGCAAAAAGTAGCGTTGCTCTTAAAAATGCCTGTGGTAGTACAAGAATTTTCTCATTTTTGCAAAAGGACTGACAAGAACTTGTAGTAAATGTGCCTACTGCTGTAACAAAAATCTGAGATGAAAAATACTTGCTCTTTCAGTGGCCCCTCCTAGAGGGTTGAAAAAGCTGCAACAGAAGTAGAAAGTAGATTACTGGGATTGTAAGCGGGTATTAAAATACCCTTTTAAGGCAGAACAAATTTTATCTCAATTTGGCCAATAGGATGAAAATACAGGTGGAGATAAAAATGAAGAGGATGAAAATAACAGATAAAGAGGTAACAGCTTAATATTTAGAGAGCAGGTATTACTCTTTCGTTACCTGCTTTCGTCTGTTGATTGATGTATTAGTGTAGTTTGGTTTTCTTCTACTTCTGGGATTTATTTCTAAATATGTCCATATTATATAGCAGTTCATCATCTCCTTCAGTGCTCCTGCTTACTGATTCCAGGTTGAAATCTGTTTTAGGCTTGATACACTACATTTCACCCATTACATTCTTAAAAAAGACAAATGGTTGTAGGTCTTTTTAAATTGACAACTCATAAATAGGACCTTTAGGAATTAGGGACTTCTTCCTTTCCGCCCTTCCTTACAATGATACGAGCACTGTGTAAAAAGAGTGGAAGAAGGATCAACTGTGCATTGTAATGGCAAATAAAGGTGTTAGAAATAAAAATTAAAAATGTAAATTGATGGTCATTGTGCATAGTTGACTCCCCCAGAAATACTCATAGCATTACAAATATTTGGCTTCTTAACACAAATACATACATTATAAATAGGAAGTTTAACTTCGCAGTAAGAAAGTTATAACCTGGTTATGAAATTATCCCATATCTTTTTGGAAAATCTTGCAGTCATTTTGCCCCTAAATTATTCTTATTCATAGTCTTCTTGCTTGGAACACTCCATCATGGTTATTAATGAAACATCATCATTGATGTTTATTTTCAGTTTTTGTTTTCTGTGTCCAGGACTGATGGAAAGCTCTGTGTATCTGATATGTGTAACTTGAATACTCTTTATTGTCACAGCATTATCTTTATGTCTGTACAAAACTTGTGATATGCTTGGAGTGCTGTACAAACGTTAAAATATTTATGCTAATTTCATCCAGATCTTTGGGTAGTACAGGTTTGTTTACAATAATAGAGAATATTTCTTACTAATGTTAGTTATACTCTCTGTACATATGATGGAATATAGCATGAACACTCTTGTTTTTCTGAGATACTACAGTTAAGGGATAGTAGTAAAACCTGGACATAATTTTTTGAGTTTGTGTTTCTTAGAGAAGGACTTTGATTTGCAGTGGCCAGAACTGCAGACTGTAAAAAGATGAGAAGCTGTTAACTGTGAGGCTTGCTGCAGAGCCTCAGCTAAGTTGCTTAAATGACTTATTTTTTCCCCTCTCAAAAAAAAAAAAAAAAAAAAAAAAAAAAAAAAAAAAAAAAAAAAAAAAAAAAAAAAAAAAAAAAAAAAAAAAAAAAAAAAAAAAAAAACAAAAAAAAAACAGTCATCTTGCTGGCTGTGAAGTTGCTGATGTAATGAGGGGTAATCTTCCCTAGAAACATAAGGTGATTAACGATATTTTGCTGAAGGGCTTTGCTATCTCCTAATCTGTGTTCTTCAGTTTAATGTCTGAATGTGGGCCAGAGCTAAAGGCTGTATGAGCTCTGGAATTTGCTGTAATGAATAGAATCAGAAGCAGCTGTGTATACATGCATGACAGAGGAAAGATAAAGATTTTATGCTTCTAATTCTGAGCTACTTCATGTTATGTTTTCTAGTTTATTGCTGCTATAGTTCTACAGGTGGTTTTGAGACTGAAAATATACTTCAAAATGGTAATTCAACAAGTAAAGTTAGTATTATATTGCTTAGAATTTTCCATTCATTAAAAATGCATAGCTAATTTATAGATATCAGTCTGTTTTATGAGGCTGTTTCCATTTCAGCCCAGTGACACTTGTCAAGAGTAACTTTTTTTCTGTTAACCTTACAAGCAATAAACAAAAATCTCATTTTTTACATCATTAAAAACATTTATTTCAAGAATTAGTGTTCTTGTGGGTGAAGGAAATGCTTATGTCATTTGCTTAAGGAAAATGTTAGATTTCCTTAACCTGGAAAGGAGATGATCTTTGGACGTCTTTCCTGTTACACTTTAAAAACAACCAGCTATCTACCCAGCCATCCCTGTTCTCCTAATTTTTACTGTACTGCAAACCTCCATTAACTTCAGTGGCTTTATTGCATTTATATTACTAGCGGGGAAAAAAATGAGGTTTGTGGTGCATTGACTGGCCAAGCGCATCCAATCTTAGGTTGAAAATGAAAACTCTTGACTCCGGTTAGCCTGCAGGCATGGCTGAACTGTTACGATGAGCCGAGGCTATTTATCTGGAACAGAAAATTACATGTATGTAGAAAAAATTTGATAAGCAGACCTGTAAGAGAAATGCAGCAAAGTACCATGAAGATGAACTAATAATCTATTTCTTTTTCAATTAGAGGCTTTCATGTTAGTGACAGAGGTATTCTTTGTGAGGGCACCAGTCATTTTGGTTTTTAGAACTACCTGATAGTAGGTCTTGCATTTCTTTTTCTCTGTATAAATGTATTAAAATTTGCCATTAATCCTGAATGTGTTACATAGAAGCACATAATATTCACCTTAGAATATACAACAGTTTGGAGGCAAAAACCCTCAGCATGAGAGTGAATATTCTATTTTGAAATGAAAAACAGGGCCTTGCTGGAACGGCACCTCCAGAGAAGCAATTTGAAGGAGGCATCTGAAACCTACTGCATTTTGTACTTCAGATATGGTTTGACTACATCTCACTGGGATGTCAGGGACTGTGATGTTCAATGGAATCATTGGGAACATTCAGTCAAAGTTGGTAAAGTATTGTAACATGAAATTTTGCTTTGTTTAAATGAGTTTTACTTTTCTGGAAACCTTGAAGTGTTACTTGGCATACATATCAAGTATGAGTAGAGAAGCAGCTATTCATGGCAGAGGACCAAATTTATATTAATATAACTAAAAAACTAACCAACTCTCTCCCCCCACTTTTGAACTTTTTAGTAGCTTATCTGAAAAATGCTGTGTTTAGACTGAATTGACTCTGTATGCTCAAAGTGGAAGAATGACTTTCTCCAGATTACTAGATTAAACTTTTTTCCCCTCTTGAATTGAGATGGGTAGTGATACTGTTGCAAGCTGCACTCCCACGGCAAGTACATGTGGTGAGTTTTGCTTTTTCCGTTTGCACTACTATATTTCATTTGTTTATCTTTGGGTTATTTGGGCATGAATGAAATGGACATGAAATAACAGCCTCTAAATTGTACTGTAAGGACAGATAGCCAGAATGAAGTATTCAAATTTCTCATTACAGTGTACAGATCCAAATGGGTTTGTGTTCCTGCATTTTATGTTTTTATCTATAAAAAAAAAAAGTGAAGAGAATGTTGAAATAGAGGAAAAAGCCTCTTGAATTTCCCCATGGAGGATGGAGAATAAGCTGCTGTTAATTCTGTGCATCCCCTGAGAAGTACGATTTTAGGCAATTTTACTTGCTGCTGTGTGTTTCCTATGTGGTTTTTATCAATATGGTTGTCCATACTAATACATTTTAGGTGTGTGAGTTTCTGTGCAAGAGCTGCAACAGGCAATGATTTAAGGTTTTACTTAATGCTTTAATACAACCCTTGATCAAGTTAACGAAATTCTGTATCACCAGGGGAGCAATCCTCTCTGGCTGGGCTCTGTTCTAATCTCACAGATCAGCACAGACTGCAGAATTGTGGATGAGAAACCCGAGTTTGGATTTGCAGGGCGGTATATTACACAGTGAGGTAGCTAGTCCTTCACTCACCAGCACAGTAATAAAACACACTTTTATAGATTAAGAGATACTGATGCTGAACTCCATACGGCCTGTCTCAGGTAAATAAAGTGCTACAAAAATATTGCTGCTTCAGGCCCAAGTCATGAAATAATGTTTTTTAGAACACAATTTTTCAGTTATATTAAACTTGGTCCAGCAGACAAAAAACACGTTGCTGGTGGGCAGTGTGAGCCCTGGGAGGTTGTATGTCCTGTGCTTATATTCAGAAAAAGAGTCTCTCTAAATATGAAAAGCCAGGCCTAGTTTTGTGCTTATTGCATCAGAGGAAGTTGAAGCAAGCTCCTCTACTGGTACATCATCACACACCCCATCTGTAGCCTTCCTTTATATTGAAATTAATATGATTTTTAGATACTGATTGATGTTCATTAGTGCCAGCATTCTTGCAAAACTAACAGTAAGTTGGTGTGTTATGCTAACTTGGAAAAGAACTCACTCTGACTGTGAAAGACATGGGCAAGTTACTAGTGACAAGAGAAAAGAGTTTAAAATGAAATTAGTTAAAATGTGGCTTTCTCTAGTGTCACTGGTGTTATAGTCATGATGTGTGTCTATAAGTGACAGCCTGGGAATACCCAGCAGAAGTCAAGCAATTGACCACCTTCCTGTAGCTTTTTCCTTATGCATCTCGAACTCATCGTTATTGTATCTTATAGCTTAATATCTCCATTTTAACTTATGTGTACTCTAGTACATCTGTTTTGTTGGTTCCTTTATGTTTCTGGATGGATTTCTTTTCAATGTTCATTATTTTGCTGTTTTTGTTAATGTGGTTTCTTCTGGGTTTGGGGTTGTTTTGTGTTTGTTGTGTGGTTTCTTTTGTTTGTTTTGTTGTTGTGTGGGGTTTATTTTGGTTTTTGTTTGGTTTTGTTTGTGTATTTTTTGTGTTTTGTTTTAATTTCTGTTCTGTTTGGCTGCATAATTGTAGAAATAACTTCAATGCTTTGGTATGTTCATGGAGAAAGTAAAGATATCAAACACATCATTGATGTTTTCACTGAGTGGAGATAGTTTCTAATTTCTTTCAGCAGTATAGCACTGAGATTGGGAAACACTCATGGAAACAGTTGTGATGAAAACTGTGCCTGTTTTTACTCAGCAGTTTAAGGGGATGATACATCAATGCTACATGACCCCAGTTCAGCACAGATCTTATAAGTCCAGAAGGTGCTGAGCTAAAAACATTATTTTGGGTATAACATAGTGTTAATATCCATATTCTGATTTAAAGAGTATATTGTACAGCAATACTTAAATGTGGTCCTGAAATTTGCATAACTCTGAATAGGTGTTACTGGAAAACTCCTTTTGTTTGGGAGGGATACTCTCTGATTCTGGTATGCAGAAACAAGAACTCAGTTTTCAGCAGAGAGTACTATGTTCAGTTTAGGCACCCATATTTCAAGCATTTGTGAAGCATGGGGGAAGGAGAGGCAAATAGGAATGATCAAAGAAGACTCTGGGCAATCTTGAATGATTTGAGATCAAATAGCTTGAGAAATTTGAGGAGAAAATAATTACTTTCAAATACACTGAAGTGTGCTGGCATGGAGAAAATAATATATTCTCTATATTCAAAATATTAAAACTGTATTAGGACAACTATTTGTCATAGTTTGCATTAAGGAGTGACCAGGAGGCATATTAGGAAATGGTTTCTGATGGTAAGGGTAGTAAAAACAGTCTGACTAAGGGTATTGTGGAATCTACATGACTAGAAGTCTCTAAGAACATACTGGATAAGCAGAACATGTTGGATAGAAATGATATAGATGTATTTTCTACTGTGTTGGTGTAGCAGACTTGACTCAGTAACTTCTTTTATCCTGCTTTAGCCTTTCTGCATCTTTGTTTGATTATGACTTAAATGCTGTGTGCTCTGTGGGCAGTTGTGAAGCTTCATCATGGCTTGCCAGCAGGTGAAGTTGTTGTATGTAGAAGGTGCCAAGTGAAAAAAGGCAGAATTTCCAACAGACAATTAATTTATTCTGTGCATGTGTCAGAGGCGTGGAGGAGGACGAAGAAAAACCTGTTACTACAGGAGGCAATGCCAAAGAATCAGCAAGAAGCTGAAGTATTCATGGAAAGTTCTCTTAGAGCACCATTAACTGAAAATGTTTTCCCATTTGCTCTGTTAAGACATTGGACCCATATCTTGTGTCTGGGAAAGGTTCTGGAGTGTATATCTGTGTGGGATGTTAATAGTGTGCTTGTGTGCGTATATGTATATGTAGTTACATGAATTTGTCATGAGTTCAAATGCTCAGAAATAACAGCTGTCGTAGAGCAAGTCCTTGCATCACAGTTGCTCAGGAAAACTACATTTCAAATGTCTTAGATTTTTTTTTTTTTTTAACTTCAGCAACCAGTGTATTTTTGCAAATATTCGTACAGTGACATTTTTCAAGCTTCCTCAGTTACACATACGAAAGTATGCCGTCACACCAGCAAACCGGTGGAAAACTAAGTACTGCTTTTTTCCACCAAACTGATATAATCCTACTCTGTTTTTGCAGCAATGTTTTCTGTTTTGTGGCTTCAGGTGTTTCAGGTGGCAGGACCAGTCATCCTAAATTCCACTACCTTTTTTCTGCCTTTGGTGCTGCCTGTTGGCTACTGCAGAGCCTAACCAGCAATAGCAAAAACTAGGTAGAGTGACTGATGGAATTGAAGCAATCTGAAACTGAGCCAGTGTGTGAAGAAATGCTTTTATTGTTTTCTTAATGAAGGGGAAAGGTGATAACTTGTCTTCTGTTCAGAAGCAGAGTTCGCATTATGTCGCTTCCTAAAAATGTTGGCCAGATCTTTCAAGGAACAAAGTATTGTTTTAAACCTTCCCACCCTCCATACACAAGATATTGCTGTGTAAGGTTATTGTCTTTGTTATAGAATGGTCTGAAAGTCCTGCAGCAATAAATTTATGAAGTAGATTGCATTTGAGATAGTTAAAAGAATGTATTAGTATTCACTGAATTTATTATCTGCAGTTTAGAAGAAAAATACTCAGTATTTTAAGATGGGAGATAGCTCTACTGAGGGTGTCCCGTCATTTTCCCCATTTACCACTTCATTTTCTATTCCCTTTGTCTTTCTACCCTTGATTAAATACTGTGCTATGGTGCTCATGAGAATAATTGGGATGAGCAGAAGCATTACTAACAGGAAAAAATTGCAGCCTCCAGCAAGTACTTTTTCTTATTAGTCAGTGTGCCACCTTATAAGAATGTGATTAATTTCAGATCAGAACTTCACTTTAATGATGTGCTGATGTAATACCATATGTGGGTCATTTGTTCCCCCAGCCCCCAAAAATCTGCTGGGCATTGAGGTAATCTTTGTCTTAATTTTATATCTTTGATGACCACTGATGAAAGTATAGCTTTATATACTTTTATTGGGGAATTTATCTTGGTCTGAAGCCTAACACTACAGAATTAGTAGTAATGCAGTACTTGGAGGTTTTACTTTATTTAAATAAAAATTTGATGAGAGGCCCATTTTGATAAAACTTTACTCATGTGTAGAATTGGCTGTAGCACAAGAATGGAGATATTGGATTTCTTTGTTTACTGTGTGATATCAGTAAAAGCCCATGGGCATTTCAGAAAAACAGCATTTCTGCTTGCTTGTTATTGTTGTGTGTATCCTGAATTATCTGGATCCTGAGATGAAAAATGAAAGTGCAAAATATTGATGCTTGATAAGCTTGGCTTTGATCAAGGGTGTTGATTTTGGTACTTGGATTGGATGATAATCAAACCAGCTGAATCAAAACTGGAACTTTTTCAGATTATTCCATATGGTCAAATTATACTTGTTGTGGAAATTGTAAACCAGCAGTGTCCTCTTTACAACAACCTTGAACGTTGCTAAAAAAAGCAAAAGATCTGATTCCTAATGATGTGGAATTGATTTGTGTTCATGTAAGATCTGCCTAGTGTGCCTGTGTTTTCATTTTTGAAAAAAAGGAAGTTGTGTTTGTGCTGTTTATAAAGAACATCTTACCCTCCCCCCACTCCCCCATCTCAACTGCAAACCAAAACTGAAAAACCTGCATGGAGACTGTCACAATAATAGTAAGGAAAGAAAAACATATGCTTATGGTTGTATCAGACTTTGGGAAATCAGAATTTGGGAAAACAAGGGCTGAATATCCAGCTGAAGTGAAGTGGGGGTAGGAAGATTCTAAATTTTATTGGTTTTAATAGAAAGTATATTTCACCAAATTTTCTTCATAGTTTTAGCTTTTGGTCCTTCTTTGACCAGAAAATCCATTTCACTAAACATGTTTTTGGTAATTTTAAAGAGTAAGGAGAGAATTTAGGCCTGAACAGTAAAACTGTTAAACAGTGCTTCTGTTGGATGTGAGCCTATCTGAAACCAGGAAACAGTAAGTAAAGGGCCTGTCTAAAACATCCAGGAGGGGCAGTGATGTTAAGATGCTTAGTTACAGACCTGCTTTGAAAGCACTTTGAAATAGTCACACTTGGTAGTTGCACATTTCTGCTGCCCACTTGTTCCTTAAAGGTAAAAGTGTTTTTCAGTGGAGACCGCACTGTTGAGAAAGTTGTTTCATTCATAAATGAATAAATTAAAAAAACCCCAGTTTCCTAGTCTGTTCTGGCTCCTGTTAGTCAATGCATAGTTCCAGTCCAAAAACCCTTCCTGAAATTTGATTAACTTTGCATTTTAATTTGGTAGAGTGTAACATCTATATTCTGAAAACCAACTTCTGTTTAAAGGAGTTTCATGACTCTTATCTGAGGATAAGGAATAGTTGAAAATGTTCGTGGATGGAGTTTGATTAGTCTGCAAGTCTGTGGGGTTGCAGGACAATCTGAGGGACACTGCATGTAAACTCCTTACTGCTTTTGTTGTCTTTGCCAAGCAGCTGATTCAATGAGATGTTTTGTACAAAATTAACCTGGTCACCTAGTTACCTAGTGCCACTGCTCACCTTTGGATAAATCTGCAGAGCACCTACTGTGCTGTGGACTTTTTGTAGTGTGAGCTCTGAATATACCTGTGGACAGACCACAAGTAACTTAGATTTCACTTAGAGAGTTTTGCTCCCTGTTGGAATCTACTTTTCAGAGACTGAGATCAAGCTTCGAAATTATTTATGAAAACCCATCATCTTTATTTTTTTGCTAACTTTAGGAATAAAAGTTTAGTAGTAGTAGAAATGAGTCCCATACCTGTCAGCATAAAACTTGATATTGTGTCAGCAGATGCAAATGGTTTGAAATTTTTCTTCAGCAGTACTATAATAAGAAACTGTGGTGTCATAAAGTAATTTCATAACTCATAAATTTGGAGTCTAATTCTGAAGAAAAGACTGTTTTTTCACAATCATAGAAAAATATTCTGTGCATCAAACAGCCACAGAATGGAGAAGACGCTTTGGTTGCTGATTTGAATGTTGTTTGAATTAACCTCTACTTTTGTACCATGTCCTCAGGGATATAGTTACTTATAATTTGTATTTATAATTGCTGCTTGTTGACCCCCAGCAATGATCTGGGAACCAAGAAGGTTCATCAACTGCCTGACTAGAAATCAAGCTTTCACAGAGTTTGCACGCAAGTAGGATGAAATGTGATATGCATAATATTGAAAATTCTTGGAGGTCATGGGAAGGACCTTATTTGGTAAGAAGTGCCATCTAACTTGCCCTGATAAATTCCAAAAAAGTCTCTGGGCTTCTATAATTGGGAACCTCTGCTTGTGCATTTATTTAATATGAGAGTTGTCTGAGAAAAAACCCTCTAGTTTTATTACCTTACCAGTATTGAAATATGATCACATGCCATAAACAGCAATATACTTATGATGGTGTTTTCTGTCAAGCATGTTTTCCTGATAGTGCTTACGGAAATGCCTTGTTATCTCTTGTTTGAGATGTTTTCTGCTTCTGATGTTTTCATGGTTTTTTCTTACAAGCTAATTTAAAATATCAAACAGGAAGATAGGTCTCTTGTCTGTATATGCCTTATGTGTTGCATTGTTTCTTGTACAATTACAGGGTCGTTCAGGTTGGAAGGGACCTTCTGAGGTCTGACCTCCTGCTCACAGCAGGGCCAGGTGTCAGATCAGATCAGGTTGTTCCAGGCTTGAAGCAGCTGGGTCTTGAAAGTCTCCAAGGCTGGAGACTGCCCAGCCTCAAGGAACTGTTTCAGTACTGTCTATCTTCCTGTAGAATGAGTTTCTCCTTATATCCCTGTTGTTTCAATGTATATCTCTGTTGTCTCTTGTCCTTGTACTGTGCACTGCTGTGAAAAGCCTGGTTCTCTCTTCTGTCTAACCTTCTCAACAGTAATGATGGGCTGCTTTTACTTCCATTTGTATCACATCGTGTTAAGGGCTGTATTATCAGCTAAAGCAGCAATGATTATTAGTTATACTGTAGAGATTAAATTATATTTTTTTTTCTGAGTGCACAGGCAATCTATGGAGTTATCTTGATATGGAATTTAACTACCACCCAGTATTCAAAAAGAAGTACAATCTTTAGAAGCTTTTCTTTTTGCCCATTACTGACTTAGAGTACAGTAAGATTGCATGTCAGAGTCTGTTCAATTTTCCTTGACCTCAGTGGAAAGAGGGTTCAGATTTGCAAAAATAAACTTGAAAACATAATTTTTCTTTGCTTTGTTCTGGAGTTGAAATCATCAGCTAGTACGGTGTATCACAGGAAACAGAAAACAGTGTTTACTCTCCTGACCCGTTATTTTTATTGAAAATGAAACAGAGAATTTTAGAATATCCATGTAGTGCAGTGCATAACCATGTGATATAATGTGTGTGGATACAGAGAGTTGGTATGAATATTATATTCAGGTTTTTTTTATATCAGCAAGAGAAAGCAGGAGTGGTCCAGAGTCCCATGAAAAGATTATGCTCAGTTCAAGAGCTCCCATGAAGGAATGAGCAGTGAGACAGGTGATTGTCAGTCACAGTTTGAGTGCTTTTTTTTAAAAAGGGGACGTTCTGCTGAGTATTTAAAAAATCCTTTTGCCATAACTCTCCTTTAATTCAGTTTTTAGAAATTTGGTTTTTTGAAGTGCAATTTGGATATAAAGTTCATATATATCAAGAGCAAAAGACGGTACCATATCATCCTGATTTTAGTTTGAAAAGGAAGCACTTGTGTGTTTGCTTGAAATCCAACTATAACAGAGAATGTTCTCGGAACCTCTGCACTCAGACTTTAAAAGGATGCCAGGAAGCTATCAGCTCTGCCATGATAACAGCAATTATGATATTCTTCTTACATTCTGGGTAGCATTAATATTTAAATGTATAAACCTTTCTATTATACTCTAAATTTGATACAGAACCCTGAGGCAAAAATTGAAGGCAATTATGCTGTGGTATCAGGACACCATTTGTCTCTTTCAGAGATCCATGAAGATGTCTGTTGATTGTTGTGCCTAGAAATTAATTTTTGATTACCTGATTTTCTTAACACAAACAGACTGCCAACTGCAACTCAAAAGCCATTCTTTTGGGAAATGCATCTGCTTTCTGCAGATTCAGTGCATTTTACCAAGGAACTTATTTTTCCTCTTAGCCACTCGGTGGCACTAGGCTCCTTCGGAACTCTAAATGCTGATGTAAAATGTGCCTGTGCTTTGGAGTAGAAGGCTACTCTGTTTCTTGTCTAGTATGATAGCTAAGCCTTTTGATTAAAACACGAATTATATTTTCCTTAGTTTATACAAATAGTGGTCTGATAGTATTTTGGAAGCGTTTAGGAGCAGCATATCACTCTGCAGTGTAGAAAAACCGTGTTGCAGTGTCGAGAAGAAAGTGAGTAGGGTACTCGGATTTCTCAGCAGGTGAGGCCTGTGGCAAGGAAGCCTCTTTGAGCTTTTTAGTTCTGATGATGCCACTGTCATGGGCAGGGAACAGTAACCCTGTGATGCTATGAAATTGGCAGTGCATTGTGCTTGGAATTGGGAAGGATCGGATATGTCTCAGGAGATCCTGATGGCTCTCCTGACAGATAAAATACCATGGCAAGTCAAATTCTTATCTTCAAACTCTGCAGTGCTATCCTTCAACTTCAGAGTTCTGTGGTGTGGCCTAAGGGCAAGAGATGCCTAAAGGAGCTGGGCAACTGGTAGGCTAAGGAGTTCTTGGGATGTGTAGAAAGGCTGTGAGTGAAGTGATGGACAGGCTGGCCTAGCACTCTTTGCCTCTGTAAGCATCAACAAGCTGTAAAAGAAATTTGCAGCTTTTTGAGTGGCAGAGTGAGAGGATCCAATTGTTCAAAGCTGTTGCTTGGTAGCAAAGCAAGTACTATATGGAGGGGAAAATAAAATCCTACTGCATTGAGGCATGACAGAGCTTTCCTTTTTACTATACATTGTCTCAAGACATTTCAGAAATGGATGATTTAATAACACACGGACATTGTACGCAAATGAAAGAGCTAAATTTCGTGCAACATGACATGATGTAAAGAAAAAGATACTGTGTGAACAAACTTTGTTTAATACTGCACTAAGTTGTGATTTGTTATTATTTTTAGTATATAAACACTGCATAAGGACATGGATCAAGACATGCTTGGCATTCTGCATAGGCAAAGGATGCTCTAAGTGAAAGAAACTATCATGGCTGAGGCATTTACAGCTCTCCGTTTTCCACCCGGCTTTTGCTTGTAGCAGACGCAGTCCATGAATCTCACTTTTCCATCCAAATATCTGCTTTAGCTCAGCTTCTGCATTTTGCTGTTAAAACCATCACTTTTCTGTCCAATTTAGTGTTGGTAAAGCGGTTCAGAACTTCCCAGGGAAAGGACAAAAAAAGTTTGTGCTTAGCCAGTGGAATTACATCAACCTTATTCTGTAGGAAATACTGTAAGAAAACCTATTAAGTTGTCATTTGTAAAAGTACTTGCACTCCTCCACTGCAGATCTGGGAATCAAAGTACTGCATAGCATGGACCTCCAGAACAGTATTTACAGGTGCTGGCTTTTGCACAGTGATTGTTTTCTTAATGACTCCAATAAGTGGAAAGAAAACAAAACCTTATTTTTGGTTAATCCAGTCCACAAATATGGAATTAATGCTGCAGAAGGTATGCACTGATGTTTGATCAGAATTTTTTGCTCAGCACATTCAGTTGTATTTAGCCTTTATGTCGATTCTGCTGCATGTTTCTAGAACCTCTTTACCTTTGTTCTTTCCTTTTATTTTACGCTAAAAGCAACTGCAGCTAGAGAAAGAGCTTACGTGCAGAAAAACATCTTAAAAATAGGGATATTGACCAAGACAAAACATGTCCCTCTATTTTGGATGTGTGAAGATGTCTGCTAATCCTTGTAAAAGGTGTTATTGACTGAAGTGAGTTTAGAACCTGGGTGAAAATCAAATCACCAGATAAAATTGGTGTAGTGCAAATATTTTGGAGGAAGATACTCAAAAGTATAGTATGAATACTTCCTCATTCTAGTACACATTTGAAGATAACATCAATCTGCCATCTCTAAGACAGCAGATATTTACTATGTGATAATTCAGTTTATTCTCTCAAGTCCTGACTACTTAGACATTGAGTTCTGGTCTCATTGAAGAGACTAAGTTCTTCTTAGTATAAATTTGAACATTGTTTATGTGTTTTTATATGCTGGATAACACTTTGTGGCAAGTATTCTCCGGATGGATTTATTGTGATGACCCTACTGAAACTTAGTCCACGAGAATTCAGTTTATTAATGTAATGGGATAAAAACCTGTTTTTAGCACTGAGAAAGTCTAGATTTTTGTGGTATTGCCTGTTTAGAGTGGGAACGAAACAGCAACATTTGTTATCTGAACATATAAATGCCACTATCCAAAAGAGAAGACTGTGTTTTACCTCATTCTAAAAGAAAATCATAACCTATCCTGTGATTATGTGTTGCTGACTCTTTTTAAATCTAGACTTGACCAAGAGGCTATCTTTTTTTAGGCTTCTTAACAATCTGCCCTGAGCACCTAGGCGTTAACAAATAATGAGAGCATTGATTCGATGAAAGGAAAAAAACCCAAACTGGAGCACATTAGACTATTAAATTAAAAATTTATTCCAATTAGTACTGGGGGGACTGCTTTCTACCATACTAAATTAGGCAGCTGGGAATTAATGGCAAGTGAAAATCATTATAATGACAATCTTTTTTTGGTAAGGATTTGAGAAAGTTTCTGACAGTGTCACCATGACCTCAGATAGTTTCAATTGCTCTCTGTACTGAAGATGCATAAATGTTGATTAGTGGAAAAGGTCTTTGGAGTACTTTCCAGCAGAGCTAAGTCTTTCCTGACCTGAGGGCTAACTTGTCAGTGTAATAAGCTACCCATCCCCTTTTGTTCAAATAGCAGACTTGTCACACGCTCACGATGAAGAATTCTGTGACTTGATATATGATATTTAATGGCAAACCAGAGAACCTTTAAGAAGTAAGTTGCTGATTCAGTGAGTGCATTTTTTCATTCACTGTCCTTCTAAACCAAAAATGTGCTATTTCTTTGCTGTTCTTCATTATATGCACATTATTTCTGTTAAATTTATAGGAAGAATGGGAATTGTCAAAGAAATATTGCAGATGCCATTTAAACTGCCAAGCCACACAGTGAACAGAAATAAAAGGAACCAGAACTGGGGGTAAAAGACCTATAAGCAGAGTGAAAACCAAGTTTTGTGCTTTGCTTTGTGACAAATCTAGTACATAATTTTTTAGAGTGTTGTTTTCTTCTGAACAACCAGACACTAATCCAGTTTCTACAATGCGTGTATAACATTATTTGGGTCCCATATGCATGTATATGTAACATACATTTTACGTAGCATTATTATTTCAGCTTTTGCTGCTTAGAATGCATCAGCAATTACATTTTCCCAGTCTCATAAACCTGACATCAGTCTGTTGGTAAACAGCTATATTGACTCAAAGTACTGAAGAATTGGATGTCCTGCCAGCAAGTAACAGTCTGTGATGCAATTAACATTACTAAGGGTTATGTTGTACTGATGATGAACCGTGAGTTCATTGCTTTACAAAGGGAACCATCTTCAGCATCTTTTAGGCTCTCAAGCAGTGATGTGATAAAACTAGTGCTATTGTTGGGTTAGCCTGGACAGACAGGGGTGCCCAAAAGCTTCAAGACAAGTCTAAGTGTCTTCTCTGGCCTTAGTTCAAGGAGTGTTATACCTCTCCAGGAGTGTTGTGTTCTCAGGTCTTTCCACTTTGCTCTGGCAAGGAGATCACCCCCTTAATAGTGAAGTATTTGTAAGCAGAACATGCACATGTAAATACTGAAAGAGGTAGTTATCTTAAGCATCAAATAGTTTTGAAAGTACAAGGGAGAAGTAGCAAAGCCTATAAAATGTATTCATTGTAAGATCTCGAGCAAGTGGTTATGATTTCTGTCTCTGTGAGATTTAGATACTGCTACAGGATGGAGTGTTGTATTTTGTACCACTGACAAAGCTTTTAACAGGTTGTCTTCCTTCAGACTCCCAATTCAGTGCCCATCCAACTGCGATAAGTAAACAAAAAAAATGAGTCTTTCTTCTGGACCAGTAATTACTATTACAGTTTTTCTTTAAAAAAAAGACCTAAACAAAGAAAGTGGAGAAGAGTATGCAGTAGTGGGAAAATGACATGAGCAGAAGCGTTTCTCAAAGAATGATGTAAAACCCTGTTTACCAGAGCAGCCGTAGGCCAACGTTGCCATGGAAACAGAAAGAATTCAAATAATATTAGCAATAGCATATCTATTATATATTGCATTAATGACACTGTAGTAAAGGGTCACTTGTGGTTTCATTTACAGGGCTCACTTTTTAGTGATTTATCTCCAATATTACAGGCTAGAAATTAGAATTAGAAATGGAAGATTCAGCCTTGAATTGCCTTATAATAATATTGGAAAGGAAAAAGTATTGAATTTTCCTGTTACTAGAAAAAATATTTATTTAATCATATGTCTAGAAAAGTTTTGAGTTTTTCATATGTAGCAAGTTCTCAGTCTTTTCTTAGAAACAAAATCATGCTCAAGCCATAAAATAGATTTATCCTCATTTGGCATCCAAAAATGCTGACTCCAACAGTATAGATTATAGAACCAGAACTGGGACTTTCTTTTATTTGCAAGAAAAATCAGTCAGCTTTTGAGCTTGGTACCTACTTCTTTGGGCAAATGATGTTTGAATTCAGCTGCTGATTGAGGCTGGTGCTGGATTGTGGCAGAAGGTGAATTGTTCTGATATGGTTTGTCAGAACAATAATATTCTTTAAGTAAGAGTTTGATATAGGGTGGTAGTGGTTTATCATGATTATAAATACTGTGGGTCTCCTTCTTGTATCCCCTGAATTTAAATATTGTTCCTTTTGGCGCCCAGAGCCTAACTAGTTCTATCGTTATATCCTTTTTCCTTTGTTTGAAGGTTTGTAGCTGTCACAAAGCAATTTTGACCCTTTAAATGCTGGCCAAAGCATTGACTTGGGTACTCAAATTTTAATTGACAAAATGTTTAGATGCAAGTTATGTGCTTAATTTGAGTGTTTTTAGAACAATTTACCTCACAATTCGAAGTGTTGAATAACCTTTTTTACTCACATCTCTAAGGTATATACAAATAAGCTTCACAAAATGGTCTAAATGATATCCTATGTAAATGCAGGATAGAGATGCTCAAGGAGCTTTTCCTATGTTTGGCAGAAGAATCTGGCACAAGTTTAGAAAACTTTCCCAAAGCTATGTGATGATAATGACTGCACTAGAACACTTGCATAATGCTTTGCCCATTACAAAAGCTGTAAAAACATTAAGTAATCCACAAAGCAAATTACGTGTTGCAGATGTATCTCTCTGCTGGGAGGAAAGCATATATGTGTATGAGTGAGGGGGGAAAAAATCTAGTAAAGGAGGCGTTATTTGGTCCTTTTAAGCTTTATTGCATTTTTTAAACTGCATTTTCATACTTTCTTAAGAGTGGTTTTTTTCCCTAGGATTCTGTTAATGAAGTTGTAGATTGATGTATGAAGAATGTATACAGCTTTTTGAACACAGAAAATCCAATTGTCTTGATTCTGTTTACAGCCAAAGTGAGTCTGAGTGCTCTAGAATTATTTGAAAGAATGGCAAACAGTCTCTCAAGGCTTCTGGTGCACATAAGCCTGTGCACATTTCAGATGTGGCTTTTACTTTGATATTCTTGCCAGATAGCGAATTCAGGGTTAGGCGATTGCTGTCTTTATCTGGCTTGTCAGGAGTTGATCCTTATCTGGGGTTGACTTGAACATGGATTTCAAATACTTAATAGATGCATAAAGTGTGCTAAAATTTAAATGCTGAGGGCATCTGTTGTCTCCCGGCTCTCTTAAGAGCTTCTTATCTGTGCCTGTGTGGTACAAGTGGGTGTATGCACATACATATATGTAAGTGCATGTATTAAAGATGTCTGCAGTGTGCTTGTTTAGGAGAGTGGGAAACAAGGCCAGTCTTGCTGGGATGTGAGTACTGGTGATGGCAGTGATCCTTGCCATTGCCCTCACTGAGGCTGTGGAGGCCAGGCTCCTGTACTCTCAGGTGCTGGAAACTGGTGCCAAAGTGTGCTGCTTCTTCCTGCCTCATCTTTGCTCACTCATCCTTGGTGGTTTTGTCCTTATCAGCTTCCTCCACAAAAAGAAAGGGAGGGAACCTTACATGCTTTTCCTACAGGTCATCTTATTTTTGGGACTGGGACTAGTTCTGATTCCATCACACACCTTTCCTGCATTTTATACCACCTTTGCTATCATCTTTCTGAGTTTTTTGTTTGTTTGCGTATTTTCCTGTACATAGTTTGTGCAAATATGTCACTATTCTCTGTTTGAGTCTTTGGAATTGCATGTTATTTATATTCCTGTGCTTAGCAGTGTTAAAAAATACTTGTGTGGTTTTTTACCAGTTACACTATTAGTGGCATTATTGTGCTATAAAAACACTGGCTTTGGCCCCTCCATTTTTGTGTTCATATGTCTGAGTTCAAGGCAAGCAAATACTGAGTGTGGCTTTGGTTGCTTCTGCAGAGGTGAATCCACTGGCATTAACAGTGCTATTAGAGGCAGGTTACCCCATTGCACTATGATCAATAACTGCATGTTATTCTTGCCAGCTTTGTGGTGTTTGAATCGCTCCACAGTGGCAAATATATCCAAGACCTGCTGGCGGCATCTACAGTTGCTATGTAGGAAGAGAATCCCTTGTAGGTTTGCAGTCGGAGGTGGACTAGTGACCCCTGTCTAAAGTTCCCTACCCTATGATCCCTATGCTTGCTGTCCCAATGACAGGGAAGCTGATTAACAAGGGGAGAGGGTACATTGGTGCCATGCATCAGCGTGATGTTTGTTCGCTTACTATGATTAAGTCCCTATGGACTTCTGAAGGTAGGTGCTGCTTCCCCGTCATCTGGCCTTAACTGACACCGTGGCAGGACAGGAGCATGCTCAGCCCCTGTTCTGCCACCAGTGGTGCCTGGGTTGGGCCGTGCTACACTTGTGTGGCTTCAGGGAGCTGACCGTGCTGTGGTTGAAAGAACCCCGTGTGGGTGAGTGCGAACCCGAGACCTGATGGGAGAGTACATTAGTTATAATCACTCAGGCAAAAGGAACATCATTGCAGGCATTGATTTAATGCACAGAGAGAATCGAAAGGGCAGTAACAACAACAGGATGGAAAATACTGCACTTCCCTTACACAGC
Organism: Empidonax traillii; assembly: GCF_003031625.1. Classification (NCBI taxonomy): domain Eukaryota; kingdom Metazoa; phylum Chordata; class Aves; order Passeriformes; family Tyrannidae; genus Empidonax; species Empidonax traillii. Next base: position 367,155 of record NW_020955745.1, on the reverse strand, counting down.
CAAAAGAGTGCAATGCAGAAAATATTTCGGAGAATAGTGTGATGGATCTGAGCCTAATAGTTAGACAGTTCCCTCCGCTGCTAATTTTCTATCTTTGATTCTTAAGGGCACATTAATTTATAATATAAATGGGTTTCCACACGTAATCTACATAAAATGTTCTTACTGACTATTACAACATTTACTTTTTTCCTTTGTAAAGTCCCTAATTTATTTGTGTAGGGAATGCTTTTTGGGTAGTACTGTTCAGGAAAAAAAAATGGTTTTAAGCTGCTCTTGGTATATGAAAGTAATCCATAAGCTTTACATTTGATACAAAGATTTTTAGGCTGTTGGCAGGGATTCCATGTTTTTAAAAGTTTTTCTGTTTGCTGGATTTCATGTACTTTCATTTTCTCTTTGAAGTGTGTGGGAGAGAGTAGAAGGGGAAATACTTCATTATGTCCATGAATTATTCAGGTACAGTTCGAGCAGCTAACATTACTTTAAATAGCTCAAGGTCTTTCTTTTTCCTTGAGTATGTCTCAGTTTTCATTCTTATGCTGATTGTATGCCGTGTTCCTTTGCTGAATACAATTTTGATGAAGTACTATCCTTCGGCAATCTTTAGAAATCGTTTCAGTCTTGAAATAAGTATTTAATTCTGATCTTTTCCAGCATCAGATGTGCAGTGACCCTGAGGAGATACAGGTGAATTGTCATACATGTGACTTTACAAAAAATCAAATTATTCTCCCTAGAGTGTATTTTCTATGTACTCTTGCAAAGGCATTGATCTCAAAAAGCCTCCCACATATATTTCTACAGTGAAGGAAAAAAAGGAATCTATAATATTAAATATTAACATACCGTTATACTCTGAGAGGAATTTTATAAACCACATTTAGTACATCATATAAATGAGAGGTAGGAACACTAACTCCTTACCTTTTGGAAATGCCCCTCTGCCACCCTCTAATGTATGAAAATCTGTATTTAGAAAATAGTCAAGAATGATAACACAGAGGAAGGCAATCCGAAAGATGTTGAGAGGTCCATGTAGGGGGAAAGACAGACAAAACAGAACCCTAAGAATTTTTCTGAAAATTGAATTTAAAATTTTTTTCTTGTAGTTCTACAAATACCTTTGAAAATCCAGTGGTTGCTGCATAGTCTATTATGCAAAAGAGACACTTATTATTATTTCAGGGGAAAAAACACTTTAAAAAAATTACACCCCTTCCTGAGGTTTAGCACTTATCTGGTATAGTCTAAAGAGGCAGTGAAGTAGGATTACAGACAGCTGAGGAGGAATGCATCTGTATACAACAGAGGTGGTGATGAAGACAGGGGTTTCAGAGAGGAATGCCTGTGACCAAAGCTCATCTGCTCAGTTTGAGTTGCAGCAGTGGTATTTTGCAAGGCACCCATCAGAGGAAGCACAGTGACAAAGTGCTTTAGAGGAAAAAAAAGTGTTTTTGCTGAGCACAGGTGCAAAGCTTGACCTAAAGATACATTAAAGATTAAAAGGTAGTCAATATGTTCAATTTCATGATAGTAAGGTTATATCCATGTATTTATAACCTGAGTGTTAATAACAGTGGCTTCTGTGTATCCTGTCTTCAGCCATGGATATGTCTGAGAGAAATGTTTATGAACTGAGCAATTGCAAACACACCAGTGCTCCAATCTTGTAGCTCCATTAAGTTGCTTGCTGGACCTCAGGTTCTCAAAGCCTGGAACCATCTCTAAACAACAGTCAAGATTCTGCATAAAAGAATCCTGAAATACAGTGGAAAATTCAAGGCCTATGTGGCAACCAAAAACACTGGTTAGAAAAAACCCCACATTGCTTCCCCTTGCTCAGCAAAACAAGATTTGTCAGGGCTCAAATCTCCCTCAAGATACCAGTATAGAACATGAAAACTATATGGAAGCTGTTGAACATCATACTGAACATGTTAATTAGAATAAATTATAACATATACAACCCCCCAAAGATGCTGGTAATGACAGAGAACGTTTCTGCAGCCTTTAGAACCTTGCTGTTACTTAATTACTTCAATTGTATAGGAGCAAGAAGTCTAGAATAAAAATGTGTGAAAACATAAAGAAATTAAACTTTCGAATGGTGCCACTGATTCCTGGCTGATTTAAATGGGCTAATTTGTTACCTAAACACAATTATTAATCTTGGTTTGTCTGTTAGTTGTAAATACTGAGTTCTACATGGATTTACCCTGGTTTGTTTATGTATATTGTGCAATTGATACAATTTTGCTGAGTCCATATGGAATTGAGTTACATTGCTTAACAAAAGAGTATACTTTAGTGTATTTGTATATTCAAATGTGTGGTTTATTACCATTTTTTAATACCAGAGTAGTCAATTTTTAAAGGAGTATACTGTAATTCCATACGCAGTAATTTCACTATGTATTTATATGTGTTCGATGATTATTTGGAATTATGATTTGAAAGAAAAAAACATAGTAAAGGAGCCTTCATAAAGAAATGTTATTTGCTTTTTGTTATTTGATTAAGCCCTGTAATTTGAGACCTGTTATCTTGGGCATTTCATATATATTCTGCTGAAGCTGTTGTTATTTGTTCCAGCTTTCGAACTCTTTTAAGTACTGAAAAGGTAGACAAAAAAATTAGATACTTGACTATTCTGGAAAGGGACTGAAATTTATGTATTATGCATTAGATTACCTTTGAGTGGTTATAGGAAGGGAAACTATAAAGAGAGAAAGGGCATAGGAAGGGTGCTAAGGGAGGAGTAAACTTACTGTCCAGATACACGTGATCTGACTGGGAGGAACTGCGTGTCTAATACATCTCTATCACTAAAATGTTTTAGCTCAATGAGCCTTGAGTAAAAAGCTAACTGTTGGATGAAAATAGCAGTTTATACTTCTTGTTGTTGCTGAAAGAATTTTAAATATGAAATTTATTAGTAAGAAGTTACTGATGCCTTGAAATATTCTTGGATTAGCGTTCTGTTCTGCTACAACCATTTCAGTTAGGAAAAGCATCCTAAAGCATTTTACTTTTATTCTACTGCTTTTTATTCTGAGTTAGTAACGTTCAAGTTATCTCTACTAAATTCTTGTTTAAATAGAGATGTTTGAATAGCAGTGGTAGTTAATCAAGTCAGAGGTGGAAAAGATGGTTGGTAAACTGGGTTTACCAGTTTTTAAAGTGGTTGTGGCCTGTGTTGAACACAAGAGACCTTGATGGATGCATTAATTTCCTTTTCTTTAGTTAGCAAAGCCTTGGAACTATTTACTTGGAATACTCTTCAGGGCTTGATCTCTCTTATTTTTTTTAATATTTAATTGCATTATTCTTCAAAGGATGCAGCATCAGTGGTGCGGGGGAGCACAGGAAAACGGTCAAGAGATATTAAACTTTAAAAGAAATTACAATTTTTAATAATTGTCATAGCGACAAAGGAGTAATGGATCCTGGTGAGAAAGCAGAGGGACGGAGGAGGTTGATGTGCACTCGCAATGTGCTGAGCTGTTCTGTGACATGAGGCAGGTCATTCTAGGAGCCTGGCGCTCTTATTTTCTAATTATATGTTTTCAGAAAATATTACGCAGTTACAACAGCTCTGGGAACTTAACTAATGCTCTCTGCTTGGGTGGGCTTTTATTCATTCGTGAGTTCGGTTTTGGTTTGTGTCTGTGGAAGAACTCTGCCCGCAGGCGGGTGATCAGCGCAGGGAGGCAGCTGCACTGCCGTCACTGACGTCCTTGGCAAGGGGAGCAGCTCTGCCAAGCCCTTGTTCTGGCCACAGTGGAGAGTGGCTGCTCTGATTTGTTTGGTCCCAGTTCTGTCATTTGCCCCTTTATAAAGAACAAGGGAGCTCCTGGGAATAGATGGAGACTATTTCCCTGGAGGAGGTACTTATGAGAAGAATAAACCTGGAGGAGCTTTTCTTTGTCACTTTAGCTTGCCCTGCTGTTGGTGCAGTTGAAGAGACTGTAGGCAAGGCAGGGCAAAGGTGCATTGGGAGGGCAACTGGGAGCCCTCAGCTCAGGTGGACAAGAGGTGTTGTTTTGAGTAGCAGGGTGTACTTCAGCCTCACAGGAGTGGGGAAAAAAAAGATTCCAAGCCAAATTAGGTAGGAGATAAGGATACAAAGGTTTTAATGAGCCCCCAGGCTTTCTGGAATACTCCCAGCACGCTCCTGAAATAGAGATGTTCACAGTTTTTATAATGATTTTCACCCAATCCCATCCAGCCACCACCCAGGTTCTGCCCCCACCACACCTCTTGGAAATTGGGTATGGGGGCGTTTTGGGACCCCCTCTTCTTCGTCTTCCTCAGAGCACATAATGTCCTTGGAGGCCTTCCAGAATTCTAGGCCTGAAGGTTATTGAGTCTATGGCTGTGTCTTCTTCCGTAGGGCTAGTGTGTTCTTCTACAATTCTACCTTGAAAAAGAGACTAAACAGGCTGTGGAATTTAGAGAATTGATATGGGAATGGGTAACAGGGGTTTGAGCTGGTGTGTTAAAGGGTAAAGGGATAATATGCTGCTACTCTAAAATCTACATTTACTACATAACTACTTCTAAGATCTACAAAAATCTAAAAAAAAAATCAAAACATCAAAACTCTAAGGTATCAGAGGCTAGATAGAGCATGGTTTACCTCCTCTCTGGAGGTTATTGCAAGTGAAGACGGTCCTGAAATGCAACAATAAGGAGGAGAGTTGTATACAAACATTTTGTTTTTGGTCCATCTTACACAGGATTTTTTTTAATTTAGAAAACTGTGGTTCTGTTTGTATATGTTTGTTTATTCCAAATCAAATGGAATTTGTTTCTTGATGAGGGCTGTGAATCACTATGTTTTCACAGGCAATCTCCTAAGATTTCAGACCATGCATAAGTTACCGCACAAAATGTAGAAGATGCTCAATTAGCACGAAATCATGCTCCTTACTGCTGGTATAGCTTATCAGTGGATTCTCAGCTTTCATGTCAGTATGAATTCAGTTGAATAGACAAACCTGTGTACTTCAACCTTTTGACCTTTTACCTCTACTAGTATGAAAAACATTTAACTGTTGCTTATAAACTGTAAGGATTATTCTGCTGGACTTTTTCCTCCAAGTCTTTTGGTTACATTAATAGAACAATATATAAACAAGGTATGTTGTACTTTCTCTGAGTTGTTTAACATGCCATTTGCTCAAGCTTGAGCATCTAAATTTAACAAGGGAGCAAAAATATAGTAATAGCAGTGGGTTCTGTATCTCATAAGAGGCTTTCCTGTGCTGATGGTAAGTCAGGGAAAGAATGCAAGGAGAAGTCCTTGTGTTACCTGTATGTTGTTTGTGAAATAGTTTGAAGAAACAATTACTCAAAAAGATTGAATTAGGTGCAAGTGATGCGTATGAATAAGAATTGACATCTATTATGGTGGGGAAGTACTTCAAAGAATTAGAAGGAACCTTAAAAAATGGCTGGAACTGAAGTCAGGAAGGGCCTTGACTAATTTAATGTATATAGCTGTTATATTTCTCTGCTTTGTATACAGCAGATTGCCATGTGGGAGATCTCACAGACAGCTTGATACTTTGGGACAATAGCCTGGCCTCCTTCACAGTGGTTTGCCGTGTTGTCTGGGTTACATTTGTATTGGGAGCATGTGAAATGGAAGGGGTGCCACCATCTCATGCAAGATCTACTGACTTTTTTTGCTTGTGGATGGACTGAAGAATTGGACTATGCAATATTGCTTGTAGATTCAAACAAAATGCCAGTTGGAGAACACGTGAATTAGCTTTGATTAGATGTTGTTAACTGTGGAGTAAATAAAAATATCATGTCAAAAGAAATTACTATAGAATAAAATATACATGGGAAGAAAAGGGATTATGACTATCACTTTTAATATACTGAGTATAGGCACTTGAAGTTGGTGGGGGCTAGAGAAAAAAATTACCTCATTGCCTCATTTTTCCAAAGTTGCCTCTGGTGAGCATAGGAACAGGGAACCAGAAAGTGAACTCTTCTGGTGTATATTGCCTTCTCCCTTGACGGCAGAGGAGAGGCTTTCTTCAGCCATGGCTTCCAAGAGTCAAGCCTCTCTGTCCCTTGTCAGCAGTTCGCCTCTTCTGAGACTGATTGTCATTCCTGTGTCTGGCTGCAGACCCTGATTTTCCGGGCAGGGCTTTGCAAAGTCCTAGCTAACACCATTTCATGACCCCAGATGAAGCCTAAATAGTGATATTGCTGTACTCAGAGTTTACAGAGTAAAGATGTCTACCTAGAAATAAGTAGTCATTTTATCTTCCGAGGAGCTAATCCTGTAGGGATTAGGTAGCGTGAAAAGCTGCAATTTTTCTGTCTTTTAATTGTAGCCCCTCTACCCATTTTATCTTTGCAGAGGATGCATCATGCAAAACTGCCTTATCTATCTGTGGTTAAAACTTGGGAAATAAAATGAACTGCCAAAAGGGAGTGGGAACCTAAGCAGCCACACTTCACAGTCAGCTTTCTTGTCTGTCCATACTAGCTTTTACCACCCACAGAAATACTTAAAAATTCACGAGTTGATAATTCATGCCTGAATTTCCTGTTTATCCTAAATTTGTGTCTCTTTATCCTTTGGATAAATAGAACAGTAAATCTCTCTTCAGAATATATTGGTAAGGGTAGGCAGTGCTTAGAATTTCAAAATTTAATAACAAACAAGTACTCATACTTTTATGTTGTCCTAAGAATAACACTTTTTGTCTTCATAAGAAGTTATGATTAGACTTGCAAAGACACCCATCCCTGAATGTTTTAAAAAAGTTGTATAGATAGTATTACTTATACTTTGGGATTTTTTGCTTAAATATTTGAGATCCTCTGTTAAGAGAGACTGGTGGCAAATACATTTGGACAGTTGTTTCATACCTGTTTTCACTGGTCCAGTGTTTGCAGATAAGTTTTCTGTAGCTCCTGCTTCAACATATTTTCCAGGTCTGATTGGTAATTATTTTATGCAGAGCAATATGACCAACACATCTATCTGAATTGTCCTTTTTTTTTTTTTTTTTTTTTTTTTAAATATATATTAGGATGTTTTGAATAACTTGGGTTCCTGTGAGTTGGATGAAGATGACCTAATGCTTGACCTGGAGTTCCTAGAAGAACAACATCACCATCGTTCTGGTAAGTCAGATAAACACTGACCATCTTCAGTGCGGTACTGTTATTCTGGGAATATAAAGTAAATGTATTCCGTACAATTACTTGGAAATAAAAAGGAGTTATTTTCTTGGAAGGGGAATAGCAGTATGCGCTTTGTTGTGTTATTTCTAAATGTGTAATTGATCAGAAAAAATGCTCTTTACACTGCATTTGGACTTTGTATGGCCAGTTATGAAATGGAATTGATTTTTATAGCTACCTAAGAATTTCAGCACCAAGGGCAGACCCATCTGTTTTCCTAGACACTTGAAGTGACTGCTGCCTACCCCAGGCATTAACAAAAAGAGCATTGCTGATATAATTGCCATCACATTTTGTGTGTGCCAGAATAATCTTCAAATAAAGAAGGCTTGACTTCATACGTGAGTGTAACTTGATAGTTTCTCTCATGGGTGGGTTAAAGCCCTGTTACACTGCCTTGATTAGTAGCAATAAGCAAGATCAATTCTTAGAATGTTCAGTACAGTTTTATAATAGGATTATGCAAGGTCGTGCTAAGTTGTGTCACCTGAGAAAATCTGCATTTCCTTTGGCAGTGTAGTGTCTAGTCTGTGAATATGAAAAGTCCTGCCAATGCAAAAGGGTTTGGAGAATCTTAAAACATCCATGTACTTGATCACAGGTAGAGTTCTGAGTTTGTATTCCGTTGTGTTACTCTTATTTTAAGTAGGAATAATTCTCACCCTCTCTTTTACTTACTGTTTTCTGACCCCTGTTTGCCCATTCACCCACAGAGATGCCAATAGTGCCCATTCCTGCAGACTCACGTGAAAGTGGGGTTTTTGAGCCGTGTACTGGCTGGTATGTACCATCTTCAGCTTTGACTTGTTCATTCCCTGGACCTCTTGGAAATAAATGAACTGGCAGAACCATTTTCCATAACTAAACTTCCCTGACCCATTGCACTTGGCCTCATGTGTGTTTTCCTCCTTTTTTTTATATTTACCAAGCACTGAATTAACAGTGAAGGAAACGCCATGTCCAGCGTATGATTACAAAGATTTGTAGCAGTTTCTGGAACAACTGAGATCATAATGCCTAAATGATATTATACTTGATAGAGAAGTAATTAAGATGGAGATGTGATATGACACATAATCTTTCTCCTCTTGGCTCATTATCCAGAGCAAATGACATGCTTTTAAAACAAAGATCTGCACTGCCCTTTGAGAAATGGTGACCATTCCTATTCTGAGCAGTAGAGACTGATGTTGCAGTGTGCACATTGTCTTTAAAAACAATTGTGTTTATCTTAGTAATATTTGCTCTTTGATTTATTTGTTTGGTGATGGATCTAGCTGAAAAAAATTTAGGATTTACCTAGCTGCCACTGTTGTTTTTCAGTCATTCGGTTGGAAGAAAGAGAGTTGGAAGGGTAGAGCCACAGTGTAAGTTGACATAGTTTCATAGGATGACACAAAAAACCTGATGTCTTTGTGTTAGGATCTGGCACAAAATGGTTAGTGTGATTGTAAGTCATCCTCTTTAATTTAAGATATTTGAGGTAAGAGACTTGATTTTTCAGAGCTTTTTAGCATTTGCATATCACTGCAGTACAGAAAACCTTTGAGTTAGATACTGATATAAGCTAAACATTTTTTTTTAAAAGTTGCTTTTCTGATTCATGTGTTAAGCTATGGCTCGCTTCCAGGATTTCAGACTTTTCAACCAAAATCCTTTAGTAATTCCAAGTCAATCCATTCTCTATTTTCACTTTCGGGCTTGCTTATTTTTTTCAACAGGCCTCTCTATTCATACCTAAATAGAATTCTTATAAACTACTTCAGTTAGAATATGTTATGAAATATTGCTGATGTGATTTTTTTAAATAGGCACTGGAATACAGAAGTGATCAAGCATGTTGAAGATATAAACTAATGTAATGCAAAACTTTAAACTTTTATAAACTCAGCAAATTGAAAGCGATCATGTTTCTGAACATGTATACAAGCTCTTTCAGGTAATTGGGAAGCGCACTATGTTTTTTAAAAGATCTTTAGACTTGCCCCCTTCAGAAACAAGAGGACAACAGATTACATACAGAGGATGAGCCAGTACTGGTAGAACATATTTTTCTAATTGAATTTGAAAAAAAGGAGGGGCTATTTCATTCTTTGAGTGTGTGAGTGGCCTGAAGAGTAAATGATTTTCCATAATTTCTGCTAGTAGCAGGTTTGTTGAACTCTTTATAAAGGCTTCTTGAAGACAGTGGGCTTGACAGTTTAACTGTGGCTTGCGTCACTAAAATTCAGTCAACACAATCAGACATACGGGTTTGTGAGCCTTCTTTTCCCTGCTGGTATGTGCTGTCTGTCAAATATAAGATTCAGCCCTATGTTATGTCAGCTTTATGTATTTCAGTGGTTTTGTTGCTGTATTTGTTTACTTTCCTAACAAGTTCCTTGTGTTTCTCAGATACTTGAAAGAGATCTTTGTCTCTCACATGCACACATGTATCGTACTGAAGTCATGTAGGAATCTTCTACGTCTGTTATCAAAATGAAGGTGTTTGAGTGTAAAAATATGATAGAACATGCTGTGTCTTGCATGGAAAGATTGAAATTATTCTCTTCTTGAAGTCGAAGTTATCAACACTACTATGACTATTTGTAGTACAATAAAAAACCTGTTAATGTTCTACACACTGATGCTGATTATAGCATTCATTTGGCTAAGGCCCTCAGTCCTAGAGCCGTATTGCAATTTGTGTCTGCCTCATTTGGCTCCCATCAGTATTTAAAAAAATACATTGAAATACGAAGAGGATTAATTGTAAAAGAATTCAGTTCTTTCTTTGGTTGTTACAGAGGGATAACTAGGGAATACCCAAGGATAAGTAAACTTGAAAAGCCTATGAAAATCTTCAGTGGGAAATGACACAAATACAAGGGCTAACGTCACATTTTTTAACTTGACTATCATAAACTATTCAGGAGGCTGTGCACAGCAAACTATGTCATTGAAACATAACAATTCTGAAGCATAGTGCCTCAGTTAATAAATAGAGTTGGTTGGTTAATGACAAATTGAGAAAGTCTCTGAAATGCTATAAGGAGCTTTAGTTTTTTAGAAACTTTTTAGTTAAGACACGATTTACAATAGTTTTCACTTTAACTGCTGTGGTTGTAAAGAACCAGTGTTTGCCAGGGTGAGGATATGTCTTTTTGACTTTATACCAAAGCTGACAATACAATAATAATTTAACAAAAGAACTGTATCATATCAATCAACCATAATTTTAGGGACCATTTATGAATAGAAAATATGATTCTGTTAGAAGGATTTCTGGGAGAAATGGCTATTAAGGAGTTTTCTGAAGAGGAGCGAGGAGCCAGTTGGCAGGCAAGGAGACATTGTTCCAGAAAGTGGAACACCCTATTAATTAACATACAGAGTTAGAAAGGAGAAAGAGGCCAAGATCTGTTACCTCTTTCATTGTTTGTGTTTGGGTTTTTATTTATTTATTACTCCAACTCATTTTTTACTTGTGTTCTTATTCTGTCCTCTCAGCTTTTCCTTAATGAGCTAGTTGCCCTCCAGCAGCATCTTCATGAAATAGGGTTCCTGCAAAAAGATTCTATGAACCCTGATGAGTACTAGAAAAAAAAAAAAGTCCCGAACCTTTTTCTCTAACCATGCAACAGTAGATAAGGAGATACTTACGAACCTTAGACAGATGCTTCTCCTTTGGATGTAGATTTCTGTGCCCTGCTAGTCTTAAAACAGCTTTAGAAGTCTAGAGTATCCTCACTTCTGACCTTCTCACTGTGAGTTTACTGCTTTAATGTACTGCTTTTGCTTCTGTTTCAAAGGCTGTATTTTTGAGATAAAGAGTGTAAGACAGAGACATTTTATTATCCCACCTAACACAATTGCTTTGAAATTTAATAAAATAATATTTATATAGTACTTAGTGAGTGGAGAGCACTACAGCATACAAATTCAAAATACTAATCAACTTGATTCGCTGAGAGTTTTGCCTACTGTTCTTAAGCTGGGATGCTTAAAACTAAGCATAATATGACATACATGATGAGCCTTGAGGGTGCCTTTTTATTGCTCTAGTAAATTAGACTTTTAAAATATACTACAGCGTTGATTTCCTGTTGCAAAATAATGAAGTTAGTGGTTTCTGTAGCGGGAAACTCTTGCCGGTTTATAGAAAGTGACAGCATTAATTTAACCTCATTCATTTTCCTTTTCCCTCTTGAAACAAGACGAATTTGATTCCAAGTATTGATTAGTCAAATGTACGAGGAAAACCTTTATATTCAGTGGTATAAGCAGGGGGGAATTTATTCAAGTAATGCACATTAATGTGCTTGAGTTGTGTGCTTGGATCACGAGTGTTGTGTCGTAGCCTGTTGAAAACCAAATGGTTTTATACAGTTAGTGTTGTCATTAAATCTGGACTGCAGTAAATAGTAGCCTTTTCTAAAAGTTCACAAAAGCACAACTATCCAAGGGCTTGTAATTTCTTAAGTGTTTGCCAGAGGTGTCATAAAACCTGTGCCCTGCCTCTTTCTACAAAGCTGTCTGGGTGTAGCTGGGATTTGTACCGAGTGGTCGGGCCGAAGTCGGGGGCGCCGCTTGTGGTACCGAATATTAAGCACATGTACCCATCTCCTCCCCATCAGGCTCCACGCTATGCAGTGACTATTCATGAGGGTGATATTGATTAGCTGTATACCCAGACTGGCCTGTGCATCCATCATGTTGTAGCTTGAATGCTTGCTGAATAGTTTTGAATAATGTAGCTTGCTGAATCTTTTAGAAGAGATTTGTCTTTGGCCAGTGCTTCAGCCATTTTGGGTTTAATGCCTCAGTCTCAGCTGAAAAGCTGTGATCCAGTGTATGCAAGAAGGATAGCAGCATATTTCAGAAATGAAATTATTTGTTTTATTTGCTGAAAAAAAATGGATTAAAAGTGGAAATATGAAAGTGTATTTTATAATCCATCTAAATATTATTCAGCTCTTAAAAAAACAAACACTTTCAAAACCAGGCACATTTCCATCAAACCTGAGTTAAGATCATGTCTGTTAGAAACATTTAAGTGTGTTCCGGACTCTGTGGTAATACGTATTTTGGTAGTTGCTCAAAGTTTATGAATGAAGAAGAGCATATGTGACTTGACAAAGTAATTTTTGATATGGTGGCAATGGCTCTGATGTGCTCTCTCTATATTTTCTTCTATTAGTGGATGTTGAGAAAGAAGAGCCTGTTCTGGTGTAGCTTTGTGTTAAATAACCGAAAGGAATGAGCATATGAAGCTCTGATATAGTAGTATCACTCTTATGTTGTAACACTTGCTCATGTGTACCTGATAAAAAATAGAAAAATAGTTATTAAATAGATGTTCTTTATGTTTAAAATGCAATGCTGTGGTATATTGTCTACTTGGCCCTGTCAGTAATGAGCAGGGAGAGGCACATCTTAGTGAAGTTCTTGGAAACTGTGGGCTCTAACTTTGTAACATGTTGGGATTAGGAAGTTTTTATTTAGTGCTCGTTAGTGAGATCCCAAACATAGTGTCTAGGGCTAGAATACTCTATCATAACACGAATATGTACGTGTATTAAAAAAGAAAGAGTCATTTGACAATTTTACTGTGTGGGTTTTGCAGAATCTGAGGGCAAGGTAGAAATAGTGTTTTGGTTTTTCACCAGGACTCGCAACTTTACCACGCTTATTTAAATGTCAAATTACAGTAATTCATCATATCAGAATATGGTCTTTTAGTAACATAACTACATTAGGTATTAGCAGCCTCACCAACAAGAACACAGGGCACTTGTTTTTTAGAAAGAAAAAACCAGGAATTTATATTGTATTTCTTTTAAATCCAGCTAGCCTGCAGATCAATTGCTGCCAGCATCCAGCCAAACTAATATCACTGGGTCATTACACCAACAATTTAATTAGGTAGTAGCTGAGTTATTTTGAATATGATGAACAAGCTGTGTGAAAATTCTGTGGTGAGTTTGGAGCTCCTCCTGTGTGTATTAATTGAATGTACTAATTATTTTTATAATTTTTTTAATGGAGGGTAGGAGTGCTGAGCTGAGATGAAAACCCTTTGGTCTTCTGGTGGTTTTTTTTTTTTGACTAGAGTGGGGAAAAATGCAAATGTTATTACAGAAAAAGTGCATAAAAATGTAGTGGTGGTGGTGGGTCATTAACACTGATAGTTACAAACTATCTGTAAACCAGAAATAAATTTACTTGATTTTCAGATGTGAAACATATTTGAAATGTAATAAGGGGATAAAAGAATGTTTAAGTTGCACTGTTTGTTTTGGCAGGGAGTCACTGAAGGTCAACTCCTCGGCTAGGGTGGATCAGCTGGGATTCATTGACACCAAGGGCTGTTGCCCTGCCTGAAGCAGAGGAGGGGGTGGCAGGGAGCCTTTGACTCCAGGGCCAGTCCTCAGCCAGCCAGAGGGTGGCTCCTGTCAGAAACCTGGAGTTGGCATTAGTTTCTGTAGTGGGCACTGAGCCTTGGTATTAGCACAGCTGTTGTCTGGATAGATGGTATCCAGTTTTGTAAGACAGTGGCAATAGCACAGGAACTCAAAAGGGCCAAATACCACTGGCTAACTGTTTTTCCTGAGATTTCTAGCGAAGCAGATGTTCTGCTTGCAAGCAGAATTTGTCTCCAAGAGTTTAATGAAGTGCCCGTGTAATCCATTTGTGTTTGTCAATGCAAGGAAAGCAGATTTTTTTCAGAGGTTTTAACTTACCTTTAAATAGAGAATAGGAAAAAAAAGATCTTAACTGTGTATTTTTATCAGACAGTTGCTTTGAACTAGATACTAGATATTTGGGTGATCTGAATGTATTGCTTTACTCATTAATGTACTGTTGGCAGCAAATTATGTTTCTGTGTTTATAAACAATGACATATTTTGCTTTTTATTTGGAATTGAACACCCTACTCCGTGAACTCTTTTGAAAGCTTTGCCATTGCCAAATGCCACCTTTTGGAGTTGTATCAGATCAGGTTAAAGTATAACTGCATTTTAGTTTTCTGCTCTTACAGTTCGTTTTTGAAATGTGTAAAAACGTTTTGGTTTATATATACGTTTTGAACAGAATAAAGTTTGTGACTGTAAAATAACACAGAGCTCTGTGTCGCTGCCAAAAAAGATGTTCATAGATTATTTAACTTGCTAGCATCTTGCATTGTCAGTACAAATTTTGGACAATAAGATAATAAAAAAAAGTAAGTAGTACTAATAATGAACAAAACAAAAACTGATGTGTGATTTCACTACAATAATTACACCACTACATAGATATCCTAATACCAATTAAAAGGGGAATTTCATATAAGTTTTCAATTTTGTAAGAGAAAAAAAACTTGCTGAATAAATGCCTGCAATTCCTCCATCGAACTTCGTGTTGAGAAGGTGAGCAGCAGAAGGCAGAGCTGTGGCCAGCCTGATTTCACATGTACATCTTACTTCCCACATAGTTTTGAAGTATCGAGCAGAGAGTCAAATGCACCTAGTTTCTGCATAGCTAGAAGTAGTCAGAAACAAAGGGATTTTTGTATTTTGGGAATGACGTATTCTGCTTAGCTACACGTTTCCCCTTGAAGCATAGTTTAATAAATATTGCACAGTAATGGAGTGACTTAAGGTGTCCAGAGAATGAAATAAAACTTGTCATCTTCTAAACTATTCTAAACATGATCTACAGCTTCTGAAAGAGCACTGGGCGTGGAGGCAAGGGGTTTTTGCGGGCTTTGCAGTGAAAGAATGGGTAGCATTATCAAATAAAAAGAGCATATTTGTGTTAATCAAAAATAACCACTGCACACTTTTGGCTAGGCATGTGTTAGGATTCTGGTGGTGGGAATTACTGAAAGCAAAGAGAAGAAGAAATAGTGACTAGAGAAGTTATTATTAAATTGGAATGAAGCTGAATAGAAATCACTGGCTGTATAAGGTTAGTCTGCCAGCATCTTGGAGCATCCTGGTCCCTATTCTGGAAAAGAAGTACTGAATTTTGAGAGTCCTGTTTATGTTCTGTTATTTATGTAAGTGGACGGTGCAGTTTCCAATAATAATTGAGGATAAAAACCCCAAATCCCGCAACCTGGAACTGCTTCCTAATTAACTTTATCCTAAACCTCTTGTAGTGCATTTTACTTTAAAAGGTAAATTGTGAACAAGCCTAGTTCATGAGCTGCAGGAGGAGTGTAACACTAACTTCTAGCTGTGATTGCCTCAGAATATGTTTAAAACATGTCTGGGATATAGATAATTGGCCTGTGCTGTGTGTTCTCAGTGGATCAAGGGAAATACTTGGTTAGGATTTTTAGCTCTTTTTTTTTTTTTGGTGTGGGGAGATGATATGTTCAAATGGTGGGTATATATGATAGCTTCCTATCTGGCTGTTACAAATTTTATTAATGATATGTACTTGTAAATCCTACTCAGCTAAATAGAGCAGCATCACAGACCATCACATCATAATTTAGATGCCAAGAGATTTTTTTTTTCTTCGTAAATAGACAAGAAGGGCAAAAGAGCACGGTCCTGAACTCCAGGGTCATGAGAGAATACTTTGAATGAGATGCATTTGTATGGTTATCATGGAGCAATTAGAATTGGAGTCTGTATCTCAATTTCCTGCTCTTTCATAATTATACAGTGACATTTAGTTACAAATACTTATTCATATTGGTATGCTCAACCATCATTTACTGAAAGAACCAGGACAGTAATTAAATTAGGCATACTGCCTTTCTTCATTCCTTTGATTTTATACATATATTGAGATGAAACATCTTCTTTAATAATATCTGCAGGCAGAAAATAAATGCAATAATAAACATTATGACAAATCAAAGCATACCGTCCTATATAAAGCAATTCTGCATTTTTAGATGGCAAAGTTTAAGTAGGATGCCAAATACTGCTTTTTTTCTCAGGCTTTGTGAATTTACAAAGATCTGGACTGGATGTTTTACCAAAATGGAGGTGTGATGAGAACTTGAGAGGAGCGTGTTCTTTCTTCTCAGTTTCCTTTGAGAGATTAAGCATCTAAGAGGAACAATTATTATCCCACAATTATTCTGCAGAAAAGCAGTTATTCAGTTTATATAAAACCAACTTCACTTTCCATACAACTTCTGCAATGTTCCTACTTCAAGGTCAGACTGAAACTGTATGTGTCTAGAAAGTGTGAGTTAGTGATGGCTTTTGACATTATGAAATATTTATCTCTGGGATCATTGTAGCTTCACTCTTAGGTAAAGAAAGGAATGATAGTCTGATAGTTAAAACTTTAGTCTAGGTCTCCAGGGTGGAGCTGGATTCTTTGATGCAGATTTCCAGTGTTACCATGGGCTAGTCACTTAATTTACTTGTAGTACTTAGAAAGTGGTCATGGGGATTTGGCGTTAAAGTTTGAGAGATACTCACGATACCATTGGGATGGAGCTGCATTAATAACGAGAGTCATTACAGTCTTTAGAGGCCAATTATGTTCTGTTTTGTGCCTCTTCATATGTCGTTCCAGGAAGTGGAGCAGACACTGCCATTGCTGTTGCTGGTGTGTCCGCTCCTGTTACTGCTCCTGTTATTTTTTATTTCCTTCTGCTGAGAAAATGCCGAAGCAAAACCCAAGTTTCTTTATATAACAGGAGGAAAAAATGTGGAAAAAAACCAAGTTGTACTAATCAACTAAAGTCTGGGCTTAAATATAAGTTACTTTTTAAATCATTCAAAAGTGTACCTACTCGCCATCATTACTCACAGATCGAGTCCTGTCTGCTGTAGTATTTGAAAATATTAGGTGACTTTGTTGTTTTGTGTCTTTCCCTGAGTCTCTTGTGATGAGAGAGCCTGTTGTCCCTTCTTTTATCTCTGTGAGGGCTCTGTCAAATGCTTTGTATTTTATTTGGATTTTGCTGATTTTTTTTTTCTTGTTTTTACCTCCAACTTCTCTTGAGGGAGGAAGGAATTGACAAATAAATGGCATGCAGGCAGTAAGCCCTGAGATTTATTGCAGCCTAGGTTCAGCTTTAGGAGAGGGAGGGATCAATATGTAGCAAATGCTTTGGATGTATGTCGGGGGTTACATTTACTTGCTGAGAATGTTTTGTCCTCTCCAAGACACCTAGAAGAAGCCAGTACTTTTGGATTTTACAGCCCAGCTATTTTCTGCAGTATGTTTTAAGAAGGATATTGTACAACTGTCTTTGCCAAGGGGACAAGTTGAGATAAACCCTGAAAGGTAACCTTGAAGAAATTTTCTGGTTTTACCTTCTGTACTTAGGCTTATTTTAGGAATGTTCAATCTGACCCAAAGTGAATAGTGCCTGGCTGTTTCCTTCTCACATGCCAGTTATCAAAAATCTTCAATGCAACCCCTTAGTGCAGGAACAGCTTTCAAATGGAAGTTTATCGAAGCACCTGCTTTCCACTGCCCCAGGAGCTTCTGCAAAAGACAGTGCATTCTTTGCACCAACTGAGCGTGACCTCATTGTCATTGGGTTTGGGGCTCTTTTTCCTCCTGTTTTTGTAATGTTGTAATATTACAACATTTAGGAAAGGGAGTCTATTTCCACTTAGGATTTAAAGGAAAGTGTGGTTACAGTTGAAAATATTTAGAATGAGCTTCTGAATACAAGAAACCAGTGTTCCCTTGCAGGATGGATGACACACGTATACATGGATCTGCAAGTCATGCACCAGTTGTTATTACACTGAATCTATGGGTATCCCTATAATTTTCCTTTTTCTTTTTTCTCCCCACAGAACTAAGCATTTATCAGTTTGATATTTAAAGAGTTGCTGAACCGTGCATTAGTCTGTGAAAAGTTGATTGCCAGTAAAGGTTTCTCAACTTTGAGAACATATTCTGATGAATGGGTAATTTGAGAGCTCCTTGAATCTTGCTCTGTGAAAAGTTTCTCTTTCACTACAAACAATGGTGAAACTGAAAATCTGTACAAATCAAGAAAGATCAGCATATTTCTGAAAGCAGTGCATTGCAAACTAGGAGAATGTCCTGGGCATGTCTGTGTGTCTCTGCCATATGAGCTCATTTTCACTACAGGTTGAAGCTACAAATGGGCAAGTGGCAGTAGCATCATTCAGGCTGGAGGGCAGGAGGCATCTCCCCAGTCCTAGAGCTGGTGGAGGCAGTGGCCCCATAACAGCATCTCTCAGCCCTTAGTACGTGCTTAAAGTAGCCTGTGGGAACCTAGGACTGGTGTGTATGTAAATGTAAAACGTACCTGACAAACCAAAGGCATACCTTTGAGCTGTTTCAGTGTTTGAAATGCTTTAATTCCTCACACTCAGCTTTTGAGTGCTAGTGACACTTGTAACAGAATAACTGCTGAATGGTGGGAAATAAAACAGAAATTTGATGGTAAATAAGTGTAGTGCTTTTTTGTTGGATAATGTGCTCATTTTTTCTTCCCTTTCGAAGTATTTCCAGCCCTGCAAACATAATTCACATATGTTTTAGGAAAAAGGATTAAAGCAGTGTCTTTGCAAAGGTTAAGAAAACCAGAGTGGCCCTAGGGCCCAAGAAATTGTTGTGGGGGGCGGGAATTGCTGGTAGTAAACATCTCTTTGTTATACTAGATTGTGAATTTGCTGACTGTCAAAAGCACAGGCACCATGATTAACCTGTTGAAGAGCTTCCTGACTTGACCAATTTTTTCTCACAGAAGTTTTTCTTTATAAAAAACCAATTTACTGTAAAAATACACTTATTTGAAGGTTGAAAAGCAGGCAGTAGATAAAATGAAAGTATGGTTGTGCTGTAATATTATTTTTGTGCTTTTTCCTAAAGCTGTTAATTTCACAGAAAATAGTTTTGACAAGTCTCTGTATTTCTAATACATTTTCTCCATGAATAAAACACGAAATAACTCTTTTTCTAAGGTTCAATTTCATTGTTTTCTTCCCTACTTAATCTTTAATTTGTTTGACTTGTTTGGAGATTTTTGCAGAATTGGGGTTCAGGAAAAAGTATTCTTGATACTTCTTAATATGACATTACTGACGTGATGTACTTGTAAATTATAGGGTTTAAGCTAGAATGACATAAATACATTACTCAACCATCTTATTGTCAGCATGTGTTGGATTAAATGCAAATAACTCCTGTTTCTGAGGATTTTCAATCAAAACCCTTCAGCTTGCAAATGCAGCAAGCTTGTATACACAGATGGGCTCTGCAAAGCTGTGTGGAGTTACTCACATGGAGGAGTGGTGACTGCATCACTGTGCATCTGGAAGGGGCACTTTTGGCTGTGGAAGGAATTTGACCAGGCAAAAGGCATTACTTTGTACTGAATTTTTGTGGAAACCTATGTCATGATCCTTTGACACTGAGTTATCACAGGTAGTAAAGAGTAAGGGTAAATAGAAAAGGGAAAAGAAGTGAGTAGAGGTAAAAAGGGAAAATGGTGTGAAAAAAATCTCACCTTTAGCTCCTGGGAAAAATAACATACTTTGGAATGATCTTTGGGTTAGAATGATACATGGCAAGCAGCTGAAAATAATTTTTCAAATTCTCTCAGCTTTCAGATACCAGCAGAGGTATTATTCTGTCCCTCTATTCTGAAAAGAAATCAACAGGTTGAAAGGAATCCAGGTGGTGTGCATCTTCCAGGCTGCAGGAGTCATAAGCAGAGGCCCTCTGTAATACAAGTGTGCCTGCTGTGTGTGCTGCTCCCCTTGCTACCCACAATAAACGTGGAGTAAGAAGTAAAGGAGAGGTATGTTATGTGGTACATCTAGTATCACAATAGCCTGGACTCTTGTCTAACCTGTAAGAAAAGCTCTTGAGGTTTTCTCTTGGAATACAGGAACAATGAGCCGCTGAATCAGCTCAGTGGCAGGTGCCGGAAGGGTAGCAAAGGGTACTCGGCAAGGCCAGAGGAGATGAGAGAAAAGACTTCACTTTCTTTCAGTGGGAGAATTTATATTTCCCATATTTTTCCATTCTAAGTAAACGAAGACACTTCCAGTTGTGTCAGTTTTTTCTTAACCAGAAGTGAGGTTGTCTTGCTTCCCCCTCCACAATCCCATTTTGCACATCTTTTCCTCTCTTCTTACCTGCCAAGCTTTCTGTACTTTCCTGAAATATGCAGGAGCTTATGTTACCTTAGGTGACACTTGGATTTATTACGATTGCAACTTTATAAAATAAGATACTACTTTTGCAAATTCAGCTCATTTTAAAAGTGTCGTGCAAAAAACCCTCACCTTACTTGTTCATCTTTAACTCTTAACCTCATTCTGTTTGCTTTCTATTGAAGAGTTGTGTTTTGATGGGATTCTTTCTACTCTACATTCTTGTTCAAATCTCATATTGAGGTATGAGATGCAGACAGCCTGTATATTTTCAACCTTTAGTTGGTTCTTGATTTCAGGTAGCAGCTTTTTCAGGTAATAATATATATTTTGAAACTGTAGGTCAAAGATAGTAATTCTTGCTTGCTTTCAGGTTTGAAAGTTCAGGCAACTGAGATAAGTTGGATAGATTTTTACAGCTATAATAATGGAGAATTCTGTCTCTCAATAGACTGTTTTGTTTCTTACATTGTACAAAAGAGTCACCATCATTATTTACTAATGCTAGTTGTATTTATAAATTATAGTTTATATTTATATATTATAAATATATTTTGGATATTTATATATTACACAATTATATATTATATACTATAATAATATATAAATATATATATATAAATATAAATATATAAAAATATAGCTTATATTTATATATATGGAGTCAGTACAAGTCCTTGGAGATCAGTCTACTTTCTAATAATGTGGAATGAATTATCCCTATATTCATCTCTGCAAAAATATATTTGAAATGTTGATATCTCATATGGGTTTAGGTCACTGCATTTACTGTTCTGTTCACATTCTTGTCTATATGAAGGATGATTCAGCATGTTTTATATTTACCACTTATCCCTTTGATCTATCTTTTTAAAGTTCATTATAGATTCAGATTAATTCTCTGTTTTTACTCATTTGTATATATGCATGTTCACTAGTTTGTGGGAAATACACTACTAGTGCATCAAAGAGTACTAGAAAAAACTTGTTTTTCCTTTGGGAAGAAGGAATTTTTCGATGCTTCAAGAATTTGCTGTGAGAATGTCTCAGTAGGGAATTAAGCATGTATCTGGCCTAAGGCATGTAACTATCTCCATGGAAGTCAGGGGGATCATTTGTTTCAGATTTAAGCTCATTCATAAGCGACCTTGGTCTTTGGAGCTTGAACTCAATTCATCTAGTGCCTCCTGTGAGACTGACTTTTTAATAACTATTCAGTTGCTGTCATTTGCTTAAATACAATTATGTTGTGGCTAAAAGTATATGTGAGCACGGTATTGCTAACAGATTTGGTAAAAGACTAAACTGTGTAGTCCAGCTGAGAAAATTTATAGGTATAGCTAATACATGGACTAATGTGGGTAATGATTATTTTTCCTAAAATAATTTGGGGATGCCATCTATCTGTTTAATTTCCTGTGTTTTCTACCCATGGATATGAAAGAAAAAGATATGAAGACACCATAAAATTTTTGTTTTGTTTTGCAAGGAAGATTAGAATTGGTAGCAAAGCACAATGTGCTTATTTAAATTAAAATGTTAATATCTTTTCAATAGAAAAATCCTTCAGAAAGTACTCTTCTCTGGTGAGGCTTAGTCCGTACAAACTCTGCTATTTTCCCAAAACAATGAGGGCATAATTCCTGGCTAATTCTTAATCATCCAAACAGAGTAGAAATAGGTAGTAAAAAGACTTTACTCCTAAAGAAATTTTTTATTAAACAGATTTATTTTTTTTATAATACTCAGTACACTCAGTAGTCTGAGTAGACCTGGAAAACAATTAAGGGGGTTGGGGGGGGGGGGGAGGACCCACAGAAAAAATAACTTATTCAGTGTTCATTTGGGTGAGGTTCATTTAAAATCTCAGCATGCCTTTTAACCCACCAGACTCCTGTTTAAGAAGCGAGGTGAGATTGGTTCTTAATAAAAACCAGAAAGAGATTAGAAGATTATTAGGTCCCTCACTACTTCTCATCTTAAATAAATTAATTTTGTTTCTCTTGCATAAATATAGCGCCTTGATATTTTGCATCCCTCAGAAGAAATTACTGGAGGGTGGAGGGGAGGAGCTATCTTACTTATTGTTGTAGTAATTTCAACTAAGTCTACCTAGAAAGTTGTATGGTCTTGGTCTTTCCTGAACAGAACCCTTGTCCTTCCTGGCAGCCTTGATCACATGTTTAGGTTCCTAAATAACTGAAATAATCTGAATAGTGGATTCTTAACAAGAATATTTGATTTTTCTTACCTAACCAAAGACCATGATCTTACAGTTTCATTTCTGAATTTTGTATTTTGAGCATGTATTTTCCAATAGACTTTCCCAGTAGGTGACCAAAACAATACTGCTGCTTTCTTCTCTTCCACACAAGAGTTTTTTAGCACAGGCTTTTCCATCTGTGACATGACCTAATACAAATATCTAGAATACCTCCACTGGGAAAAATTAGTCAAAACTCAGTGAAAGACTTTTGTATGAGGTTATTTTGTAAGAGCTTGTATGCTGTGGAATCAAATCACAGTTTCTGGAAAAGCAGTTCTGTCTCAATAAGCAGAACCTGGATGTGAATCCACTGTGTTTTAATGGCATCTTAACTCCTACCTAATTATATAGTCTATGCCATTAAGTGCACAGACCTTTACTCCTTACCCTTCTGTTTAGGTACCAAGTAATCAAATCATTTAGGGAGGTATTATGCACTGATTGAAGTGGTTTTGTGGAGTTAAGGAGGACTGATGGTTCAAGTATCAGATCTTATGATTTGATAAACATCAAAATATTGTCCATATTTTCTTTTTCTGATACAGTGCCTGCATACACTAAAGAGGATATGCAGAGGGGTTAGGTAAAGACTACTTAAAGGAGGAATAGATCTATGAAGCCATTGTTCTTTAAGTTGTTAGTGTTGTGGTGAGCTGTAATTTTTCACGTACTGATGCAGCTTTCCATATTAGTGGAACTTGACCTTCTGCTCATTCATGATCTCGGTAGTTTTGCTTTGGGTGTGAGGGTTTTTTTTTCCATCTTGCTATTCACATGCATAAGTCTGTGTAGTATAACTGTCCAGATTGCAAGAATAAGCTAAGAACTTTTCACACCTCTTAGTGTACTTTTAGTGTACCTGTATTTTCAAAATAATAGTCACTGTGCTGTCTGAGCAGAAGATAGGATTTAGAAACGTTTATCTGTTTGGTTGGTTTGGTGGGTTTTTTTTTTGCTTGTTTGTTTTTTGTTTGTTTGTTTGTGTCTTTTACCTTAGGATTTAATGTAGTAGCTTAAAAAATTCTAATTGTACTTTCCATAGCAAATACTATAAGGAGTATTACACTGTAGTTATTGTATAACTTTGGACTGTTTTGTGTAATTGTTTTCGAAACCCTTTTCCTTTTCTGGTACTCATTCTGAAAAATTACCATGTAAGTATGTTCGTGTGAGATAACATGACAGAAACGAGACTTCTTGCACACTGAAAGTAATGAAAGCTCCTTATTGATTTCCTCAGTTCTTGAGGTGGCAGCCAAGCAGTGCTGCTGAGTCACTATTGGTTATTACTTCCACAATTTGTCACTTGCAAATGGAAAGGAGAAGTCACGTATTCTGGAGGTGACACAGCAGATATTATAAAAAGGGAGTTGTCATGTATGGTGTCAGAGTTACATAGAGTTCCCAGCAAGGAGTAACCTTGAATTTCAGTCATACTCAAGGTGCAATTTTTGGAGTTATGTCTGTTAATATGGAGAAAAAGAGGTTTTGTGGTTGTGGTCTAGGGATCTCTTCATGCTCTGTTGCACTTACAGAGTACTTGGGGAGTAGTTTGGAAGGGAATGTAATATTTGATACGTTATTTATGCTAGATGATTTTTTTTTCCCAACATTTTTGGTAAAAGAAAATCTTGTATTGCTAAGGCAGTGAAAACTTTTAGATACATATTGGGTTTGAGAACCACAACAAAGTGTTTTTGTACTCCCTATAATTTTATAAATGAATCTATTTTAAATAAATATTTGTGTTAGGGACTTGATTTCAGTTTCCAAATGAATGCAGAACTTTGCTTTGCATTTGAAAGTATCCCTAGCAAACTGAGTGGTAAAGATCTAATTTTGCTCCAGTTACAAAATGCAAAACAGCTTAATTTTGTCACTGTGTCAGACTGTTCTCCTTGGTGCTTTATGATGTTGGAGTTGGTTCAACTCTAATGAAACTGAGGACGGTCAAGTATAACTTGAATTTTACAGACTCATATCTTCTAGTGTAGGCTAGCTAGTTTGCTTAGAGAAGTAATATGTTTTAAACAGTAAAACAAATGGATGAAAAATATACTTGGAAGGATTATTTTAATCAAGGACTATAGTTTTAAATAGATGACTATTGAGTCAGATAGAAGAATTTAGTACAGTGACTTTGGAGGGAGTGCTATTTGAGTAATGTTCTTCTCATCTGCACCCAGTAGGGAACTGTCTGGTAGCGTGAGATCTTATATATCTTTCACATAATTCAGAGAGATTCTTACAGTGCATCTAACACTCAGGGGTATCATGGAGATTTGTGCATTCTCTGTAGTACCTCTGGTCTAGAAATCAGTAATTATTCTGCCGCAAAAATATTGTCATTCTGATTGTTTGATTTCTGGGTTTTGAAAAATAAAAAAGGAAAGAGTCAGTGAGAAGGGGAGAAATATTTTTCTTATTAATTTTGATTATTTTAAATTTTTTTAATAAGCTGAGTACATGTAAAGGCTGTGTAAACATTAACAGATAAGAATGAATATATTTTTAAACTAGTTTTGCTTGATAATATCCTAAATTAAACCATTGCTAACTTCACATTTATATTAGTATTTTGTATTCTGAACAGCTTCTTTTTTGCTAAGTTCTGTGGCCTTCCCGGAAACTGCAATGGAATTACAGGTGTACCTTGGAGAAGCAGAAATAAATCATACAGTTTACAGGAAAAGCGTGTAGTCTCAATTCAGGAAATTTGAGATCTACTTCTGTGTTGTCTATATAATCCTTTGCAAGATACTCTTTACTCATCAGTATTTATCTCTCACATAAGGATTCTTTTGGGATAGATTCTTTTCTTCATGGGTGTATATATATATACTGTGATTCCAAGTGCTATAATGTATCCTGCAGTTTAATAACTTAAAGTAAGTGTTCTGCAAATACGATTCTGATATCAAGTGGATTGTTAGAGAAATTATTTGTTACACCTTCTTTTGCTGCAATTTTGCAAGTGATGTTTACTCTTAACAAAAGAGAAAGTAAATAGCTTTCAAATTGACAGTGATGAAACAAAATGCTCCACAGGGAGCTTAGTGTCTTGATTGACAGTGAATAGAAGCAAAGAGGAGATTCTGATCTGGAGCATGAGGAATGAGAATCATCAAGTACTGCATCCTCAGGCTGTGGTAATGAGTCCGTACTGAGGAAAGGGCTGGTCCAAGGGCTCCAGCACTCTGTGCTGTCATTCTGCCTTTGGCAGATCTGTAGCTGTGCTCTCATCATACGTATCGCACCAACGTGCAAAGCGTATTTGCTTCACAAGTATATATTCTCTACGTACATCCAGATTTTAACTGGACCTCTTCATCTTGAAGAATCTCAAAACATTTTATGATGGCATCACAGGAATATTAATGGAATTATCACAGAATCACATAATATGATGAGTTGGAAGTGACCCACAAGGATGATCAAGTCCAATCCCTAACCCTACAGAGGACATCCTAAGAATCCCGCCATGTGCCTGAGAGCATCGTCCAAATGCTTCATGAACTCTGTCAGGCTTGTTGCTGTGGCCACTCCCTGGGGAGCCTGTTCCAGTGCCCAACCACCCTCTGGGTGAAGAACCTTTTTCTAATATCCAACCTAAACCTCCCCTGACACAACTTCAGACCATTCTCTTGGGTCCTGTCACTGATAACTCCAGAGAAGAGATCAGTGCCTGCCTCTCCTCTTCCCCCTCATGAGGAGGTTGTAACTGCAGTGAGGTCTCCCCTCAGCCTCCTTTTCTCAAATTCTGAACAAACCAGGTGCCCTCAAACGCTCCTCATACGGATTCTTTTCAAGACCCTTCACGTTTTGCTTGCTTAAAACCCTATTTAGAAAACAAACTACAATGCAGAAAAAAATACTGCAAACTACCCGAGCCATTTTTGTAATCTATACTTATCGGTATGCTCTATACCTGATCACAGACTGGATTGTTTTATGACTTTCTGGATTCTGTGCTTGTAATGTCTTCTCTGTACAGTTTTCTGGTATCCATTGGTAATGAGAGCTTAGATGCTTCTGCTATAGAAATTACTAATTATGATATTGCTAGCATCTGTTTATTTGCAGAAGTGGAAAAATGCTTTCTTTCAAAACTAGAAGAAAATCCAGAAATTTTGAAATAACACATAATTGACCGTCCCTACTTGTGTGAAAATATTTTGACATCTTTCATTCAGCCAATGAACATAGATTTTATGAGCCGGTATGAATCACTTTAATTCTGGAAAAAAAATCACTAGTGTTTGGCTTCAGTTAATGAACTAAGCATCAGTCTTCCTATGCCATAATTATAAGAAGGCTCAGTATCGTCTTGTACTGTACTGAGACATGGAAGCAAGTGCCCTTGCTGAAGGAAAAGAACCAATCCCCAAGACACAGGTGTTTGCTGTCCTTTCAGTGGTTTCTCATCTTAATACTAGTCAGACCTAATGGTGAGATCACAGCCTGGAATACCCTGACTGAAAAAATGATCAGTTACATGCCATCATATCAATTTACAGGCAAATTGCTTGATACCTTTTTTGATAATTTCAAATATTGTTACTCAACAGAAATCAGTGGCAGAATGATATGGTTCTGTACATAATTCAACATCATGGACAGATCATTTTAATGCATTAATCACTTTGGAGAGGTCATAGTTTCCTCAGTACATCATGGACTGTAGGCAGGAAAACTGAAGTTCAGCGTTCACAATGTTTTCTGAGCCTCAGATTGAAGAATGAACTGTGTTTGTTTAAAATATAAACCAATTATTCCTGAATTATACTGATCACCATAGTAACCTACATTCATTTTATTTTGTATGAAGTAATTTAAACTCTCTTAGCTGGAAGAAATAAATGGTGTCAATTATTGATATATGAATGTAGCCTAATTATATTAATGTGAAACATTTTTGTAGGATGAATACTTCTTCATGCATTGTAGTTTTGTGTCATTGTCATAATTAGTGTCAGTCATTTATGCAAACTGGAATTCTGAGAGGTTTTTTCCTTTTCTTTTTTTTTTTTTTTTCTTCCATGTCACTCTTAGATCATGTGTTATATTCAGCATTTTTTAATTATTTCAGTTGTTTGTTTGGTTTTTGTTTGTTTGTTTTTCCTGTCATGTCTAATTGCTGTCTTCCTTCTACTAGAGACACAGTTTGTTTTTTTCTTAATGTGTCAGGCCACATGAGATTCTGCCGTGGTTGTCCATGTGACTTAGTTGTCCAGTTTCCCATATTTGAAAACTTCAAAGGGCATGGAAATACACCTTCCCTTATATGTTTTACTATTGCTAGCTGCTTAGGATCATCTACTCTAGGATTTAGTTAATATTGAGATCTGTCCTGTTGATAAGCCTGTGCCCCCTGCCTTGACGTCTGAATTGTTAGCAAATCAGTTCCTGAGCCTATGCAGTTTAGAACTTGGCATTTTAAGACAAATGAAGATCAGTGGCAATTTACCTTAAAATGCTTTTCAGGAGATGATTTAAAAGCTGCCCACAGATTTCTCTGCATGGGCAGATGGATAGTGGTGATCTTGAAAGCTATCCCAAGTAAGATGTTAGTGCTGTTCACTCAGTCTTTGATTTGTTTGGCCAAACATCCCGGCAGAAGCTTAGTCCCTAGTACTTAAGACCTGTTTTGACTGCAGTCCTTGGCTAGCCTTAACAGCAGACGTTTTGAGTGTCTAGGTTGTATCACTTTTTCCTGCAACATCTCACTGTCCTCAGAACATGAATGAAGGCAATTTAAAACCATTTCTTCTACACCTCGTCCTTCTCTCTCCCCTTTTCTCTTGTCGCTGCCCAATTGATGTTGCCTAATTTTAGAAATCTACATCTGAACCATTCAGGACTCTTTCTGTTTTTGGTGGCTGGTGAGCATCACCACTTGTTGTGAGACGTACGTCAGATATGACAGTTTCTCTGCATGGGCTGTAAAGGTGTCTAAACAACTAACCCAGGTACAGATGCCTGCTGACATGAATCCTACTGTTGTTTTTGTGGGTTCTGTCTTGGTTTCTTAAAACTGATATAAGGACTTAATCTGTTTTGCTTGCAAATACAACTGGTTTGTATTTGAGAAGTGCTAGATACCTGCTAGGTTCTGTGGTAAAACTGTAGGCACATACATCAAGATGCGTATCTAGAGAATATCTGTTCTCTTATTTATTTATTCTCCTGGTAGACCATTATTGATGTGATCATGCAAAGTCACTTGAAATTGCTGGAAAGGTTTCCTTGATCCTGATATTTATTGGCTTTTGCATATACACTTGATTAATCAAACTCTTGCCTATTTTTTTAATTAGTTAAACCCAGTGATGTTTAAAGGCTGAAAAAGCAATGAAGTAAACAGTCTATAATTGACTGAAATGGGAATTCCATTTGAAGACTGCTAGAGAATCAAGTTCACTATGTAATCTTAAAATGGAGAACACTTTTGTTGTTTAGCTATGCAGCTCCTGTTCATTATGCTGAAATTGAGCTGAAAATTGTTTTCTTTTGCTACCATTAATTTTAGTTTTTAAATTCAAAGCAAATTAAGTTGCTAACTTCAACAGCTATAGAGATAGCTTCCTAAATATGAGGTAAACTCCATCTCCAGCTATGCCTAACAAGCCTCAATTTTACTGGGTTGTTTCCAAATACCTGCAGTGAAAGCCAATGCATTTGAAGAAGTATTTGTCATGATTGCTCCAACTAGTATAAACTGCCCATTGCCAACAGTAGGCAAATAACCCTAAAGCTTACTTTTGAAATTTTACATGCCAACTTTCTCTCTTTCACTGCTAATCACTTCACCAGCCTCATTTAGATCACCTAGTAGAGTTGGATAGTGCAGAAGTTATAGATGGAAAGAGCTAAATACCTCATTTGGCACTTTAGGGTTTGTTTGTTTTTCTTTTGTCCTACCAATACAGGATGTTGCCTACGGTGTGTTTCCCGTGAGCTTTCCATTACCTCAGTTATGAGACTGCAACCAGTTGCCTTGAGAATTTCCCATGTTGCAGATTTTTTGTTTTGATTTGTATCTTGTGTTCATAGATCTGAATGATGTCTGAAGGTATGCAGAGGAAAAATAGATGGTAAGATGGGTGAACAGATGTACCTAGAGTTCCACTGTTATTTCTTCAACCTCTGACCCTGATTCTTAATCAGAATCATATTTCTGTAACAGGCATTTATCTTAACGGATACTGTTCTTATATGCAAATTTCTCTCTCACTCTCTGTTTTTTTTTTTAATTCTGATGTGGGTAAGAAATAAGAAACACTTTTTTTTTTCTCCCTTGGATACACATTGTGTTTGTTTTCATTCATGACTTCCATAAAGGGATACGATTTCTTCCTTGTGGTAAGGAAAATGTCCAGGTAAATACCATCTTGTTCAGTAAGTTACCTTCTGTTGCATATTCTTATTCTAATCTGCTCACTTTCTGTCAAGGTAAGTATCTAGACTTCTACATTTTGTTTGATCTTTACTTCATTAGTAGAGAAAAGAGTGTAAAAAGAAGGAAGCCAACTATTTTTCTCTTCTTGGCCTTAACAGGTTTTTCAATCAACAGAACTGTGAGCTGCTTTTGATTTTTATTAGCAATGATTTGTTAACCTAAAAAGAAACCCAGAGGCTATGTTAAGCATTCTGGTGTTGCTACGAGGGAAAAGAAAAAGGTTATACTAATAAATGGAGCATATTAGTAGAATCATTTTGAGACTAAATGTAGGGCCTCGTGAGACTCTCTCATACACAGTCATGCTGAGATGATGCTTTCAGTAAATACATACACCAGTCCCCAAAATAATAGAAATATTCTTATATCTTTTGGTGTTTAAGTAGAACTCTTAAGGAAGGCAAATGGTTGGCTTTGGTCAGTTGAGTTTGAACTTTCACATCTGCACTTCGTCTTTGTCTGTGTTCAACCATCCATGGATGTGCCTAAATATAAACTCTATTAGTACCAATTTCAGTAGATTGGTTTTGTAATAGATTGGTATCTTAAAACATATTTTGTTCTTCTCAGCCTTGGTGTCATTATATGAAATGTATTTCCCAAGTGTTCCGTTCTTATATGGAAAATAAATAACAACTCAGTTCTCATTTCCTCCATCTGAGGGTTGAGGAAAAGCTTAGACTCCTGCATATGCCACAGATGAGATCCTGCAAGAGTGTATTGAAGGTTATCTGAACTCTTCCAGGGTTAAAGGTGAGGATGAGTAACTCACTAGTATAAATTGCTGATCTGTGCACATGCGTGTCAGGATCACACATTCATGAGTTCATTGTTAGTTCAGAACTGAATTAATTAAAGTGTTTCTGGCATAGCAACCTCTTTGTAGTAGAAATTCAGTAAGCATTTGGACAGCGCTCTCAGACACATGCTTGTGATTCCTGGTGTTGTCCTGTGCAGGGCCAGGAACTGGACTTGATGATCCCTTCCAACTCAGGATATTCTGTGAAATAACTTTTGTTTGTTTGCCAGAATCCTTAGCATCTGCTGTTTGGTGTCTGTTGCTCTGGATGGATATTACTGCTATGAAATAATAAAATAAATAATGATACTGTGAAATAAGAAATAATTTCCTCTATTTTATGTGTCTGTTTGTATAATTCTTGCAAGAGAGAATTTAGATGCAGCTGAAGGATTTGCGTTGACAAGTAGAGTGTGAAAAAGCTAAATCTTAGCAAAACAGTGAAGTAAGATTCATTTCAGATTATCTAGAGCAAGAGAGCTTTTAAATGCTTATGCAAAGTTTTTAGTGGTAGAAGACAAAAGTTTTATCTGAGACTTTATCATACTGCTGTGTATGACAAATTGTACCAGCCGGTATAATGCTTTAAAAACTTGTGGAGCATAACTGCTGTCATAAATGGACATACCTTGGTTTAACAGTCTCACTGTTTTGTTTTAAATTAACTATTACTTCTGTTGTTGGAGCTCTTTTTCATATATGAAGTATCTGCATGGTTTTATCCTTTACTCCTTAACAAGATAAGTAGCAACATTTTTTAATAAATTACCTGAACAGTGCAGTGGGGGGTTGAGATTCTGGCAGTGTGTAGATCTCTGAAGTCACTAAATTTGAGATGTAACAGCAGCCTCGATCATGGAAGACTCTCTGATAGTCTTTGAAAATTTCAGAGTAGCTGGAAAATAAGAGATATATCTCCACTATGTGCAGCATAAATAGTATTATGATAGTGTTCAGTTGTTTGAGTGAGTACTCAGTAGAGTCTCAGAGGCTTTAAGGGAAGAGCTGTGGGGGTCTGCAGGTAGCTAGATCTGTCATGCTCATCTCCATGTGTTATTCTTAACACACTTTGTTACAGTGCCTTGAATTGGCAGGATGACTATGGAGGATGTAAGTCTAATTGGGAGGAGGAAGAAAGTCTCTGAACACTTTCATCTATGACAGTGTCTGTCAGAAAACATGAAAGACTATTCCTGTGGTACTTAATTAAGCCTTAAGTCTCTGTAACGAAAACAGCAAACAATTATTTAATGATTAAAATTAACTGTGTGTCCATTGTGTAGTGATTTATGTACATAATTAATGCTGTAGCATTTTAAGGTGTTAGCTGTCCTTTACAGAGCTGTGTAATAGATGGTGGCTTCAGAGGGTGTAACTTAAAATTCAAATTAGCATTTACTCCAAAAAATTCTCAGTGCTAAGAGGATAACTAGAAGCAAGAGTAAGTCCTCCTGCCGATTTTCTATGAGTGTGAAGAGATGTCAGTTTTTATTCCTACCTGTTCTAGTTATCTAGAAAGTTTTTTTTTTTGGTTTCTAGATGGAAGCTTTATGCTGCTTGTATTCCCAGGCTTCCAGAATGACTGATTAAAACAGCCATGTTTAATCAGAATTATACATATGTGTAAGGTGCTAGTGCTCAGTTTGAGTTATCCCAGTTTTCTTCAGCTCAGGGTTTGTGTCACGCTTGTAAAGGTGTTGTGGTGCTTCACTTTGCAAGACCTAACTGACCTCATAGCACTAGTCTTACTTTATAAAAGCACTTGGTGATTTTGGGTTCTTCCTTTGACTTCTAGTGAGATACAAGCTTTTGGGGGGCTGATGGACTGTTGGAATCAGACGGAAGTCCAGGGTCCAAAGAGAGTGAGATGTTGTATTTCATAGTTGTTATAACTCTTGGATCTAATAAAATTTTGTTCACTTAAGCCCTACAGCCTAAGAAAAGTGATATGCACATCTGTGATAAAATCTTGGGCCTTAGCTTCATCTCTGAACTTCATCTCGTCACACTTTATCTTTTGCCTGTTGGACAAAGTGGAAGGCTGAAACTCAGAGAGCACGTGCACTGATCTGCTCACAGGAGCTTGGCTGTATTGGTGATGGAGTTAGGAAGGATGACCATTTTTGGTTGTGTCCAGTCTCTTCATCTTCACTCCATTTTTCTTCTGAACAAGGCTATTTCAAGGTTCACTCAAAATGCACATTCAATTTAAATGTGGTACCTTGTATTGTTAACTACTTTTACAAATCCTCAGACCTTAAAATAGTATTTGAAAGCAGGTTTTTACTTTGTAAAGGAATATACTTTTATGTACCTGCAAATACAGTTTCAACTACAAGCACTGATTGGAAAATGAAGATCTAAAGGAAAGCTGTGATTCAGTGGCTATAAAAGGCTTGAATTTAATATGTGAATTACAGAGAGAAGCAATTCAGTGGCTATAAAGTGCTGGAAATACATGAATTAATGCCACAAGGAAAAACTACTGTAGAAGCATGCTTTGGTGGAAATTGAGAAATTTTAATTATTTTATTTCTCACTGTACCTATGATTGTACTCTATCTACATTTGGGATAATAAGGAGTTAGATATAAATATTTCAGTAAAGAGTGGATAATTCATTTAATAAAAATTGATTCATAAGTACAGGGAATTCCTATATATAGAAATTATAATAAAAGGGCCAGAATAGCATGGTAACCTGGGAGTTTCTGTTCTGGATTAGAGCTGTGTTCTCATTCATTCTCCTGTCTTTACCTGGGAGACCTTAGCAACAGAGAAGAGAAAGTCATCCTTTTTTGGAAAAGATCTTGCAGAATTCAATGTATTTCTATTAAAATATGGCATGTGCTCAAAACTCTTTTACTTAAAACCACAAAGAAGTTAACAGCTCAAAATGCCATTTTCATGCCTTGTGTAGCTTTCTGTACCTTGATAGTATTCTTAAGCATTAGGGAAAAATTCATTTAGCTTGAGTATCTGATATATCACAAAATGTGGGGAAATTGTATCTTATCCTTCTGCATCCTCCATCCTCATCCCTACCTTCCCTCCAGTCCTTCCACCAAAACTGTCGTTCCTGTGTGCCTGATGCCACTGAAGTCTGAAACACGTTGATAGGACAACATGTGGTCTTGAGCTGTGACGCTGGACACAAGGAGGGTGTTGTAGGTGGAAAAATTCAGATAGTGTTTATTTGCTTATGTGTCAGTAAGTTTAATCTTTACCTGCATGTTATGTAATTATTTTAAAATCCTATATGACACCGTTAATTTCAGCAGTAATTAGCAACCTGGTAACAACATAATTTTATCTAGAGACTGTTTTTTAAGTGAATGTTTATGAGTATGCCTAAAAAGCCATGCCAATGAAAACAAAACCCCAAAAGAGTATTGCATTTAGACAAACTACAGATTTACTCGTATCACTGTGAAGTCAACATGAATTACTAAGAATTTGAATTATAATCCCTCTTTATCCAGTACCTAATTAATGAAGGTTAATCAGATTCTTAAACATCAAATCCCCCTACAAACTGCATTTCTGCCACCATTCCCATTAAATATCAGGGTCATGGCCCTGCTTATGCCTTTGCTTAAACCATTCCTGTGGGATATTTTTACAATGTAAGGTCTTCATGGTACATGCACTCTGTATCAGGGAGGCAGTGGTACATATCTGAAGCCGATGAGAAATTCAGACCTTGATGAGTTCGAAAAATAATTGATGTTTAAGGTGTGATTATGTTTTTTTGTCTTAGTGAACCAAAATGCTTTTTGGCATTAGCAGTAACTTTGCTGATTAAATATGGGCCTTTCTGAATTAACTGAGTATTGGATGTGTTTGAAAGGCACAAAGAATATAAATGGCCAAACCTTCTTTTTGTGCATTTACAGACTTCTCTTCATGTTCACACAGAAAAGTAGTCCACAGCACTCCACAGAAATGAGCATTTGTTTGCCTATTTTTATTCAGCATACAAAATGCAGTGCATACATATTCTACGTGCCTTGTTTCTCACCATTAGTAAGATTTTGCCCTTGATTTGACCTTGACCTGAAACTTTCTGAAATAACTGACCACTTGAGCGTTCCCATGTAACACACAGTGTAAACCTCTTTAGTGGATTGCTTTCTTCTTCATCACTAATTACTAGGTTCTTAAAAATGCAAAATTAATGCTGTGTTAATGTAAATTTTGCTGTAAAATTTTTGAAGTTGACTTCTGTTGTTGAATATTCCTATCCCAGTAGCATTACTAATTTATGTACATGACAAAGCATTCCTGCAAATTGTATGCAAGGGTAATTTCTATTATATTGGACTTTAGCATTCTCACATTGTAATAATAGTAAATAAACCATGAAAATACCTCTCAAGGGAATGCAGCTCCATAGTGCAAACTGTGAAATACCTGTTCAACAGCACAGTATTAGCTTACCTGCAAATAGAGCTTGTAATGTTGAAAGTACTCTTATCTACAGCAATGTTTCTTTGATAATCCATCCAAACTGATTTCAGCCCCTGTCTTTGTTGCTTGTTCAGTGAAAAAGTAGAAAATTTCTTTTAAACAGTCATCTACATTTTCCTAAAAACCAAGAGCAGAGTCACTCTCTAACTGGGAGGCAAAAGATCTATTTAAGAGAGAGCGAGAGAGAAGCAGCAGGAATTGAATGTCTCCTGCTTGGATATACAGAAGTGCAGGCTAAAAGGAAAGAAGTGGATGAAGCTTTCTGTGAGGGTGTGTGGTAGCACTGTGGTATGCTCTTAACAGGAGTGCCCAGTTTTAGCCTTCAGTTGGCAGTGTGCATGCATGACCATAGACTGAGCTGCCTTCTCTCCCAGAGCATCACTGCAGAGTGTGGTGGGGCCTACAGTCACTTCAGTCTTCATTGTCTTCTGGTATTTCTGCTAGGATGAGTCTGGAACGGTATAGCCCCACACCAGGAATGTATCTGGTAGAGTTGAAACTCCTAAAGAAGAGGTCTTTTTGGTTTAGTGTTTGTTTGTTTATAATTTGTTGTTTGTTTTGTTTTAATGTGTGTCTAAACTAACACTTGTGAGTCTCTGTTTGAGTGCCTGAATAAATGCACTGTTTTTAAAAAAAATGAAGAAAATACCCTATTTCTGACAGTAAAAGGGATACTTGTTTGGTATTAAGCTCTTAAGAAAACACAAGCACTTTTTTCATGCTTTATATTGACTAGCAAATTGGGCAGGATATCAAGAGGTTGTTCTGCCTTTCATTGGCTCTGCAAGCTAAACACTGTTCTGTTGAGATTTCAAAGCAAGAAGCTAGAAGTTTCTGATGCAGGAGTTTCTTGAGTCATGGTTATTTGAAACATTTACTGTGGAGCTATCAAGGAAACCCTCTCTCATTTGACAGTCTTTCTTTTAAAGCAGTTTTTAATTTCCTGCAGTTTTATTCGTACTTGTTTAGAAGACACTGTTTAAGTATCAGTGTGAGTTACCCAGAAATTCCAACAATGTGACAGTGTTTTGCCATCTTTCCAGGACATGTCACTGGGGATATACCTGTGTGACTGAGTGCCCTCCAGATGCTTGTGACCAGATTGCTTTGTAATAGTAATGTCTTGGCCTACAAACTTTTCTTGTGATGTTTCATTGTCCTGTGAGAAAGTATAAAGCCCAAAATAGTTGTTACTTCCCTTGTTTTCAATGTGTAAGCAAGGCAGAACCTTTACCTAATACATTTCTGTTGCTAAATTTCAAACTGAGTTTGGTTAGATTATTTAAAAATGCTTCTTCATTCTCTTTGTATTTATGACAAGCTTCATATTCCATAACCCAGGAAGACAGAACAGAGCTCAGAGAACAGACACTCAACAGTGTCATAATTGACTGTACAGTGTCTGTACATCGGCAGAAGGACCTCATTGCTGCTTACTGCCACAGCAGGCTTTTCATCTTCATGTTACAAGTCTTCAGTAGAGGATTGGGGAAACTCCTTCTGAGAACAGCTACTGGGCACATCAGCTGTGTCTCAGACTTTTTATATGGTTTTATTTTTTAAACACTTTGCATACTCCTTGTCAATACATTTCTTTATTATTCAGAGGCGTAACTGGATGATTTTAACATTAGACCATTTATGCACAAAGAGTACTGAAGTAGAGAATGTATCTTAACTAACAGTTTCTTTTTGGTTTGTTAACTTCTTGTGGTTTGCTAATGTTTCTCTTGCTCTCAATTAGAAGACAAGCTACCTCTTTTATATCCTTCAGGGCTATGCCAGCATCAGACAGAACACAAAGCAACATGTGACCCCCAGAACTGGTTAAACTTCCTGCACCTTAGGCTTTAGCTACTGAGTCAAACACCAAGCTGAGGGCTATTATTTCTGGCTGCTAGAGCCCAAAATCCTGGCTTCCACCATCCTGAAAAGACACCACCAGTTGGCTGCTATTTTTTTTAAAAAAAGGTAGTTTAAATTAGTTATCTAAGAGGGAAAGTTTCATGTATCCCACAGTAAATATGTGTCTTTGAGATCTCCATGGTTGGACTTTTTCTCACAGTCACAGAATCACAGAATATGCTGAGTTGTAAGTAACTCACAAGGATCACAGAGTCCAAACCCCAGCCCTGCAAAGGACCATCCTCAAGAGTCACACTGTGTGCCTGAGACTATCATCCAAATCCTTCTTGAATTCCGGCAGGCTTGGTGCTGTGACCATCCCGACTCTCTCTTAGTTTTAGTCTTTGACTACTTGTTCCATCTTTGAATTTCAAGGCACTGAGACGTGCTGGGCCTTCTGTCATTCTTCACCTTCCTTGGGGGCACAGGGGTCTATGTATATCCCATCTGTAGCTGCAGTGAGCCATACTTTGCTGTGCAACCTTTGCTTCCTACTCCATCAAAAGGAGTCATGGTTGTGTAATGTAATCATTTCTTTCTTTCATGTTTGTGGTCTGACATCATTAATACTGACAGTACAGCTCTGGGAATCATTTGCTAGTTAGGCTGAACAGCCTCTCTGCTGTCTCAGCATTGACAGGTTGCAAAATGTTTAATGTATTATTTCATATTAAAAACACATTTCAGTTACAAATCCGTCAGTAGATCTAAAAAATCAAAATAGATGCTCAGAATTCAGAAGTACTATAAATATCAAATTTTAATGTATTGCTCTTTCCTAGAGTGTTCATCTGAGGGTAGCAGTTCTGTATATAATCATTGCTATCCACATTGCTGGCACAGTTGTACAGAGGCAAACAGGGAAATATAGTCAAATGAAACCTTGGTCAAGTGTGTAGTCCCAGGGGATTGCAGCTAGCTCATGACAGTATTTTTATGCTTTATGTTGTTAGACTAGGCAATACCTCTGAAACCAAAGCCAGGAATAAGGTAGTGATGTACGAAGAAAAAGTAAAAGCATGCAGTGAGAAATCTTTGAGTAGAAAATGCATTGCCTGCTCTTTAGATCTAAATGGATGCTGATGACCTAAGCATGGTAACTTTAGCACATTTTTATGCATGGCATATCACACCTGAGTACAGGAATTACTCTTTCCAATGCAAGAAAGATAGTTTAGATAGCTAATCTTCCAGCTTTTTTTATGCTATTGAGTGTATAAAGCATCTAACTGGTTTAAATTGCCACTGATGGATACAAATTAATCATATAGGACAATTACCAGAGGTGTTTTTGAGGAAGGTGATGTGTTAAGTATGTTTCCTTCACCTTTTGGGTCTGTATATTTTGAATATTTTAGTAGGTTAAATGCAGTACCTAACATTTATATTTAATATTTTATCAGAAGTGAAGTTTTGAGTCATACGCATGATATTTAAAATATTGGGTAACTTCCAAGTAATTCTTGTTTTTAAATTTCAGGGCTTTCAGCAAATGTCAAGTGTTAATCTTAAGCCCGCTCTTAAATTCTAATCAGCTAAGAGCATAATTGTTCACTAGAGAGTGAAGTCAATTACCTTCTTATACACAGTGACTTAAAGAACTATTTGGAAGGAAGTTCCAGAGTTGGTGACCACGTTCTCCAAAATGGAAGGAAATACTCTGCATACCAAAGATCACATTAGGCACCCTCACTTTGAAGAGACAAGGGTAACCTTTGTGCTCTGGCATCTAGAGTGTTTTTGAAGTTAGTGAGACTCCTTCCAGTGAGGCAAAGATTTTAAGTGAGGTTGTGGAAGTGCTGGCTGTTGATCTTTGGATGAGAATGGAGCAGTGCCATTAAGTGCACTACATTTTAGAAACATTGGAGCTTATTTCTTCTGATTCACTACGTAGGTTACAACTTTTCTAGAGTCTGGACATTTCTCTGTGTGTAGTGTTTGTGTGTGCCATCATTTTGGAGCAAGCTATAAAAATATGTAGTAAGGAGAGTACTGTCCCTTGGAAACAAGCGGTGAAGGCTGATGGATGTAAGCTGTTTTTATATAAGACCACATTCCCTGGTATTTAGTTGTAGGTAAAAGATGTCTCCAGAATCACTGTGGATTAGGAAAAAAGTGGTTTATCCTAATTCTCAGGTACCTCTAGAAATCTGGTCTGTTTGCGCTCCTTAACTTTCAACAGGATCTGTTGTACTTGACTGGTGCCTGGGATGCCTCTGGCGTGACATCTGAAGTAAAGATCGAAGATTTCCCAAGGGAAGATGGAACGTGGGGCTGTGAATGTGTTCTCACTATTTAAATAATCATTAGGCCAGATTTTGCTGGATTCACAGATGCACAACCAGTCTTCCATATTCATGAACACTCTTCATCTGCTTTGACGAATGGTGCAATTTGAGAATTAAGCTTTCATCTTTTTGCTTCTGTTTAACCAGTTCACCTTGGGTTCAGAAATTGTGAGGTTGCTGACTCCACAGAAAGCTCCAGGTGAATCTGGACATTTAATTTTTATCTTCAGCCCCTGTTATCCAGTGAAAATCAGTAATGTATGTTTTACTCCTATTTCCTGTGCATCTTCTGCTGATTTAGAACATAATGACTTTTTCTCTGGAACAGGTTTTCAAGTTATCTTCCTGCCAGCTCCTACGGAATTTCCCAGTATCCTCTTCTATATTCATAAAATTTATTGCCTAGATTAACACCTGGTGGAGAGCAGGAGAAAGAGCATGTAGTTCTTTGCTCTTGGAGGAGACAAAGAAAAAAAAAAAAAAAGATTCAATGCAAGTTCCAAATCATGCTTTAAATAAAACATCATACTTGCCCAAAAAACATGTACAGTATTTCCTCAAGTAAAAACAACAGTATTGATAATGGTGCCAATGCTTATCATTTGCAGTTCCTGTATTAATATTGTCAGTGTACACTGTTGCATTCAGTTTAAAAAGTGCAGCAAACCTACCTGACCACTAAATGTCACTCTTTCCTTTTCAGAGCCAACACTAGAGGAAAGGTATTTAAATAAAGGTAGTGGGATAATATGCAAATATATGTTTTCTGAATATCTAATTCCAAAATCGCTGTTTGCCACTGAAAGAAAACTAACTTACTTATTAATTTTTTGCTTTGCATCTGGTATGGCTGGTGTAATCTGAACAGAAGCTGATGAATTTGTAATGGCTTGGTTTTAGCTGCTGCATTGCTTCATAGGTTTGTATCACTGCCTTCTGTGAAGAACTTCACCCGTAACATGAAGAGAAGCAACTTAATTTCTTTGCAAGTTAGGTTTTTATTTGATTCATGTTAGAAATTTGAGTTACTCCTAATTGGTAAGTTTTTTGATGTTTAATGTGATTAGAGCAAATGTAGTGCAGGCGTGGATGGAGACCAGTGAGGTCTGACTATTCTGTTTTTTTCAGATATTTTCACATGGGTGTCAAGCACATGGACAGTTAAGAGACATATGCATGTTTTGCAGAGTTATTACCTATGCAGAAGAAAATATTTTTGGAAGAAATTAAACCCATGTAGTTTTACATGTAATTTTCTGATACATGAATCTTCTTTCACTCCACTGAGTTATGTGGGAGTGCAGTGGAAATGCCAGTATCAGATTTGAAAATTACATAAAGAGAAAAATGGTTTAGATAACTTACTTAAAGAAAACAGCCTCCCAAATACTTCTATACATGCTAATTTTTTTTTTTTGTTGCCATGACTGTATAATTAAAAACACTGGCTGACAGGCCAGTATAACTGAAGCATCCATGTCACACCCTTGAAGTGTGACTTTCAACAACCAACTTTTGTGACTTTCACAGATGGGGGCCTCAGTTCATCAAGTCCAGTCTCCCAAATAGTAAAGTAATTATACTTTGCAGAGTTATGCTTTGCAACCTTAAAATATATACTTGACTAACACACATCTGTCAGAATAGCATTAACCTTAATTTTAAATATGTTCAAAGACACACAGTCACCAATTTTATGTTTAGTGTTTGCAGTCTCGTCCCCCCCAAAAAAAAAAAAAAAATTGCTTTTAACGGTTTGACTTCTGCTTGTTTAAGGAGGTCTGGAATTTTCACCCATACAAGATCACATAGAGCAGAGTGTACCCTTCAATCATCTTTACAAGGCGGGATGGTAACCAAATTAAGCCTGACTTCAGAGTCACCAATTCCGTACTGGTACAGCCAAAGGCTTGTGTTGGACCTTTTTGCAGTGGCAGCACATTGAGTTCCTGGTTTGCCCTGAACCAAAACTGCACTGGTGTAGTGCTAATCTTCGTTTCTAGGGCTAAAATCTTGCGCTGGGCTCCATTTTAACAGTTTTGGTTATAATCATCTGGTTTAATGGCTCTTCAAGATTGCTGAACTTGTCTGATATGCCTGTCATTTTGACCCTGACCTTTTTTGCCAAGTATAATCTATTACTATTTCAATTTATTTTTCTTTAGGGTAAAATATATTGCCCTCAAAACTTGGTTGGATTTCAAGCTCTAGTGATTTTTTCTTGAGAATATTTGAGACTTTTAGAGGAAGTGTGAAAAGGCATCAGCATAATGATCAATTGTTTTATTGCTTTTCAGAAAGGTGCATCTATATTCCCTGACATGTGCTTTATCTGCAGCATAGATATATGGCTAGCAGTCTGAAAATCAATTGGAAAAATTATGCAGTTACTTTGACCATTAATTGGAAGAACTCCTCAGATCACTTACAAACCTGGTGTAGCAGTGACCTCTACTCTTCGAAGTTTTTCATCAGGACTGTAATACTGAACTTTTGGAAGAACCACAGGAGGTACCTGTGCCACATGTCAGAGTAGATGATCCCAAATAGTTTCATTCAGCCTTGAAATCTAATAAATCATGTGCAGTAATCGCAAAGTGTAGCAAAGTCTGCAAGCTGTGTAAATGGGCAGAGTTTTAAAAATGTAGGTACAACAAATCCTATTCTGTTTCCCCATTTTCTTTCTGGCACGAGAGGCTTCATACCATTCTCTTTGCATAACTGCCACTAACCTTTCTTGTCACCTAGCCAACTTGTGAACATCATTTCCATGGTATTGCATAAAAAGCTGTGTGAGCAACCTAGGAAATTCTTGTGTTGGTTGTCTTCTAGCATCCATCTTTTTCTTGCTGTCTCAACATACTAGTGAACAACCTTCCTTTTCTAGTCCTGTGAACATACAAATTTTCTTCGTTCATGTCCTGGTTTAGAGGGTGCCTGATGGTGGATGCCCATAGGAGGAAGTTGTGTATTCTGTCTTATCCCGTTGTTTCACCTGCTGTTCATTAAAGCCTCTCTATTTCCCCCCTTGGTTTAGAGGTCTGTCAGTAGGTGCTGATAGTGCTGCTGGCCTATCCCTTTGCTTGTGGAATACTGAGTGGAAAGGCTGTGGGTGATGCTTTACCTACTTTCCTCATTTCTCTGCTGCTTTGCAGTTACACTGGAGCAGTCAGGTGGAGTAGTAACAGCTGTTTGCTTATGCATGATGGTTTGCAAGATTGTTCAGTGACTGCAGACACGTTTGGGCTGAATTTGCTTTCCTGTTTGAGTGTGGGGGACCAGGCTGCAGCTTAGCCCAGGTCAGGTCTGTAACTACTCCAGACAGTCTGATGAAGACGCTGAAATTGACTTTTCCCACTAAATGTTTATTTTTGTTTTCTGAAGAGGTTGATTTTGTTTAATATATTTTGGTTAGATTTATTAAATAGTTTTAAGAAACTGATTTCATACAATTTTGACACGTTTAACCCTAAGAAAAACAAAACCAAACCTCAATAGTAGTTAAGCACGTAGTGATTTTGAAGCTTCTCAAGGGAGATGGGTAAATATTTGAGTTAGTAACTAATTAGGGTTTCAGAGTTGGGGCATTTTAATCACTAAACAAAAACAATGACCGCAAAATTCCCTGGGGGTGGGGTGTGTGTGTGTCTTGATTAGTTGGGTGTTTTTTGTTTTGTTTTTGAAGGAAACCATGCCCACCTTAAAGAGACAAAAAGGAGTAAAATGTATTGGTTACTCTGTGTAATAAATATGGAAAATGTGTTCCCTGAGAAAAGAGAGGGAGGTCTTTTTTGTTGTGGCTTCCCTAATCGCTTCAGTGTCGTGTGTAAATTTCTCAAGAACAGTATGTGAGTGACTTCTGTGAAGGAAGGAATGAGTCTGAAATAGCTACGACCAAAGTGCTGCTGTAGGGACTGCTCAGTGATTTGCTTGTCACTAGAGTTGACAAAGGCTGTCATTCTGTGACTGGAAAGATGAACAGCTCTACTGGCAGCTGTACCTGATGCTCCTGCCAGTGACTGCCAGTACGGCTGTAATAGAAATCCAAATAGCCTCGTCATCTCGCAAACCTAAAATGCCTCATGCAATTTTTATGGTGAACTTTTGTTGTTGGAGTCTGCAAGGAGAGGTGGCATCGTGGTTTTATTTAAAAACTTATCTTGGGAAACTGTGCTTTTGGAGGTTATCTGTGTATTAATTGTTTAAATAAATTTCTTGTGACTACAACCATTCAGTACAAAGCACAATAAATTAATCTTGCTTGCCTGTCAGTCTTGATTTCAGCTAGACCAAGATTAATAGTTGAAGCCAAGAGACAATGCTCCTGAAAACACTTGCTGTTGAGTTTTGACAGGTTTACTTGCGGTGAGTGACAGTCAAGGATATTGTTGTTAGAGTAGTCATTCCTTCAGGGGCTTGTATTATGCCTACAAAAATGCCCTGCAGGCCTTTTTATATTCCTCATTTTAAGATGCCAGTGTCACAGTCATTCCTGTTTCTCTCCTTTTCTTTAAGGCATCATGTAGCTTAAATAGAAACCCAAATGTGATCAAACCCTAAAATTATTATTCTTCTCTTGGCTGAAAAAGGAACTTGTAGGCAGCCAACTCTTGTGGCAGGTGGCATCCCTCTTGGGTTTTCCTCCATGTTTTGTAGGAAGAGAGACAAAGATTTCCCAGTTTCTGATACCTTATGGTTATTACTGGGGCACAGCTTTATGGTTCCGTCTGAAA
Organism: Empidonax traillii; assembly: GCF_003031625.1. Classification (NCBI taxonomy): domain Eukaryota; kingdom Metazoa; phylum Chordata; class Aves; order Passeriformes; family Tyrannidae; genus Empidonax; species Empidonax traillii. Next base: position 322,929 of record NW_020955745.1, on the reverse strand, counting down.
CTGCCACTTTCAGTAATACCTTCTCCATTCTTAATGGAAAAGTGGAGTTTTGGACTGTTCTGTTTTCTTCTGTCATCCAGGACCCGTGGTGTTTTTGTTTTTTATTACCCACTGAGAACTCCCGTGTCTTGTGTGCCTCCCAGTGAGGCAGCCTGGCACTTTGTAGCTCCATTGGTTAGTCAGGAGGACCAAGGGGTCTGAGGGCTCAGGCTTGTGTATAGGCCAAGAACAGGAGTATACTACCTGCAGAGCTGGTCTGGGCCAGCCTCCTTTACCCCATGAACCTGCCTGCAACTGCTTCCTATGGTAAATTAATGTAACCAGTTATCTTCAAAGCCTCTTTGTAAATAAACCGATGCACTTATTTGGACCATGTGGTGATTACTACCATGCATCGAGACCAATTGACTGAGCCTCCACATCTTATTTTAATGGATATTCATACTGTTCAGTTATGAGCCTTCCTGCAATGTGGCAGAGTTAGGAGTGATTGGTGAGGCTCAGATCATTAGTCTTTCATTATAATCTTTCTGTCATTTGTGTACATGGTTTTTATTCATGCTCACATCACAAAACAAGTCACAGACTATAGTGCTAAAAATACAAGCCTGTGACTTCATCCTGACTGATAGTTTTGCCAAAAGCTAGTTAAAGTTGTTATTTTAAAAGTCCTAATGTTAACACTAAACCAATGCTTTTTGACATGGAGAAGCAATACCTACCTAATGGATACAAAAGAATATGCTTTTATTTTTAAAGGTTGACTTTTCAATTCTTCTGTAGGCTGCTTGGAACAGTATTTGCTGTAAGTAGTTCACTGTGAATAAGAAAGTATTTGAGAAGCAGCCTCGAGCACAAAGAGATATACTTAGAATGTTTTAGGTGTACAGTAGTTACAACTGAAAAAGTAACCTACTTAATTTTCCGTAAATGCAGTTACACTTCCTCCTGGAATTGCTACAGTGATCCATCATTGCAGGAACTGCAGCAAGGAGAGGTTGTTCTTGGAGAGGTCAGGCCAGAGCTATGGAACAGGTTTTATATAGGAACAAATGCAGATTCTGCAGCCTGCAAAAGAAATAACTGGCAAAGTATCCAAATGAAACCTGTAAAATCCTGAGTGGAAGGTGAAGGAGGAATTGTCTTTTCCAAGACTAAAACTGAGGTAGTCAGAGAAAACTACCTGGTGGCAAGTTTAAGGTGGACTAATAGGAATATCTCCTCCCATAATCTATAGTTCAGCTTTGGAAGTGTACAGGACGGTGTGGATGCTACGAGTTTGTGCAAGAATGTAAGTAACTGAACAAATTGATAAAATCCATGAGGCATTAGTAAATACAGACACAACCACTCTATGAAAGCAAGTCTACAAGTCATGACTAGCTGGGAAAGGCTGCTTGAGAAAACTGAACACTTGTTAAGGTGCTATCCTGAGTAATTTCTCTACCTCAGGAGAGACCAAGCTACAGTCCTTCTGTCAATACATTGTACTTAAAAGAAAATATGCAAGAAGTGGGCCACCCTCATTACCTGGGTGTTTGTTTTAGGAATAAGTGTATTTCCATCACTACATCTGTAGGGTCCTTATGTGATCAGAGAGTACCTTTTCATTCAGTGTCAGCACTGACATCAGCATTTCATTAATCATGAGCATTGAGAGATTACAGTTAAATTTCTTACACGAGGAGTGCAAGTCACTAGCCCCAAATTTCACATGTGGCTCTTACCACATGATCACAGTGGCTTCTGACAACAAAAGCAAGGGTGCAGATAATCACTGCAGAACTGCTGGTGTGTGAGAAGAATTCCCTGGCTCCTCTTAACACTGCATTGTGTACCCTTCGTGTTTGCGTGCCACTGTAGATAGCACAAAGCAGATATGTGTGTGCAGCCTTTGTGAATACTATAAAAGAGCCATGAAACATAAGAACCTGATAGAAAGTAATTCATTTGCCCATAATGGGTCTGTAATTGTTGCTATTACAAAATTTCTGATTGTGACTATGTTGTGTTTAAGAATTGGGCCTGTGGTTTTATTGCAGAATTATTACAGCAAACCCTTTGGGAGCTGTGAGCATATACTCTCGTTCTCTTAAGTATTTATTTGGCCGATATTGTGAAATGTAGTTGTTTCTAAGGGACAAGAGACCCTAGAATAACTGTTGAACTAATAATAAAATAGAGATCCATTTAGTTTCCTTTTTTTTCTCCAAAGACCATCATCAAATCTAAAATCAAGCAGCAGGAAAATTAGGCTTTTTTATTATTATTTTTTAATATTAGATTTTTTTTTTAAGCAGACAGGCAAAAATGGCTTTCACACCAAGTACCTTGACCTTTTGTTGTTTTCAAGAGACTGAAAATCTCCTTGGGCTTTCAGGTTTAATAACAAAGTAGTGAAAGACTTTATTGTGTTTCTGAGGCTATGGAACCGAAATCATACACTTGGTTTTGCTGAAGTGTTTCATGTAGGTTATGTTTGGGGTTGATGAGGAGACAAGTTGGAATACTAGTTCTTTTCTGAGCCCACTGAGTGGCCTGACTAGGGGAGGTACCTGTGCAGTCAGGAAGGAATTATCATGATGATTATTCAGTTTTCCTGGACATACCACAGTTATTAGACTGGATTTCAACATTCTTATATTCTATTTCTAGAGTCATCAGCTTTCCTATGAAAATAGGTGGAGTTATATGTTTGAAATATTCCTTTTTCTTTCCTCAGCTCTTCACTTGTCCTAATGTACTGAAGGAATTGACAGCAGATCCACTATTCCTTTTTGGTTGGTTGGTGTTTGTCATTTGTTTGGTTTGGTTTTGAGGTTTTTTCTTGAGCAAAATTTCTGTTTCACATGTAACAATTCTTTGTCATGAGTTTCCCTTATCTGAAGAATCTGCGTGTGGGTTACATATTTTGCAGCTTTTCCTTGTCCTTTGCTCAGACCACCTCAGTGTGGCTCATTTCCTGAGCCTCTTCATGGCAGAGACACATGTTGGAAATGTGCTAAGATGTAGATGCCTGCACTGAGAATTGGTGTTCCAGAGTTCTCAAAACATCCCTTCAGGCCTTTGGTAGTAAAAAAATATGTGAGATTGGATATTGGGATCCAGTCATTGCTCCCCCACCCTTCAATCCCCTCTCTCCTACAGTGGCAACCAACAGATATTTCAGAGTAAAGTATTTAGCACCTTCCATGCTCCTGACTGGTTGCATAGGTTTTTACCAAAGCAGAAGATTTTTTGGTAAAAACAGTGGCTGTTTCCAGACTTGATCTGTGTCTTGAATGATGAGAGCTGATTATTTTAAACTTCATAGTCATAAATGTAAATGTTTGAATTGCCAGGATAAGGGATGAGGCTTTTTAAATCCAGAAATACCTCAGTGGTTTTGTCTCCCTGTGTCATAATTCCCTTATGCTTCATTGCACACTGCAGATGAACATTTCCCTTCTGTTTTCTCTAAGCAGGTAGTACTTGCTGCTAATTTCTTCTAACCATCACTTGCATCTTGTGTCAAGGGAGACTGTTTTTTTTGATAGCAAGCAGTGATAACCAGATTTTTTTTCTCCCCAATTACAGAAGAAAAAAAAAAAGGGGGGGGGGGGAAGTGCGTACAATTAAGTGTTTGAAATACATGATGTAAATGACACCCCTAGAACTTGAAAATCTTTTTATTCTCTGGAGGGATACATTCTATTCAGTTGCTGTTGAAGGTTTCCTACTGTCCTACTATTTAGGGAATTAAAATTTTTTCTCTGGCTGGTTTGAAGTAGAAGAAAACTGTCTAATTAGTCATTCTCATTGTTCTTGAGAGAAACAGCAGAGGGAAAAAAAAGGCAGCTAATGTTTTTCTTTTCCAGATGTAGAGATCTGTTTTGATAGTGAATGATGTTCTGGGACTGCTTAAACCAGCTAGGGTAAATCCACGCCAGCACTCCTAGTGATAAATATATGGGGGACTTTTAAAACACTTGGCCATGGAAGAAAACAAGCTGTATGCTTCATTAAATTGAAGAATCTGGGGAGAAATTGTGCAACTTCAAAAGTGGTATGGATCTTTTTTAATAGCATTCTATGAAGTTAGATTGTTTTCCCTTTCTGTAGAGTTGTCCTTTACATGACTTGTAATTGGTAGGTAGTGTCTTTTATTTCACTAAGAAAAATGTTTCTTTAATGATAACATAAGTAAAGATGTTCCTCCAGTTTTGTTATTTCACTACAATTATTAGCTTGTTCATGTAATGGTTGAATTGTGAATAAAGGACTGAAAAATACAATATCACTTGCGTACAAATTACTTTTTTTTTTTTTAAAGTTATTCGGTGTATAACACCTCAGTAAACATTAGTTTCTTAAAGAAACTGCTGCAGGTGGTGTAAAATCAGCTGATTGTTTCCCTTGTTGTTGATACCTTGTATAGTTTTTTCCAACATTCTGGAGGTATGCAACACCGAGTGTGATAATGAACCTCTACCTACAACATGTACTTCATGTTTGTGTACCATTGTAAAAATGTAGCAGATTATATATATATGAGCAAATAAATATATATATATGTATATGTGAGCAAATTTTCTTCATTGGTTTCTTTGTTGTGTGCCATGGCTTTAGTAAGGTTTTCAACGCTGTCTCTCATAAGATCTTCATAGACAAGCTGTTGGTGGTTGAGCTGGGTGAGCAGAGAATTGAGGTGGATTTAAAACTGAATGGCTGGTCCCAGAGGGTAGAGAGCACGGAGTTAGCTTGCACACTCACATCAGGAGTAATGACATAGGCTGGGCCAGCTGATTATCTTGGTGGCTTTGCCAGACACCAACTCAGATGATTGAAAATTCTGCTTTTCTTTATTTTCCTTACTAATTCATGTGGGAAGGATAAATTTTTAAAGTTCTCGGTGGATGTTGAAAAGCCAGTTGGACATGTGAGAGGATTTATGGTTAAAAGAGGTAATGCCTTAGTGTAATTGTTATTGTGAGGTTTGTGATATTTTGAGGATCAAAGAGATTTTGATTCATGAAGAGTGCAATATGTAGACATCACAAATTATCTTTTCTGGGGTAATATAAGCCACTTGTAGATAAAAAATCAAGGTGTAAAAATGAAAGCTATGTTTAAGAGTTGAGTTTGAAGTATAAAATGCGGACAATCTTAAGTAGAACAATACTCATCTCTGTCAATATTAAAGTTGAGAGTCCACATTCAAACACATTCTCATAATTTTAATGCAAGTTTTGAACAGATAATAAGAGCACCACTCTGGTAGGTGAAAATTACTTGCTGCTGTGCCATCGCTATTTCGTGACATTTTTGTTAATTATACTGTCCCATAATGACTTGAGACTGTGTGCACAGAGACTTGAGATAAAAAGGAGGAATTGTAGTGGTTTTCAAAAGTGAGACCAAAGAGTGCTGCCTAGATGGGAAGATAATAAATTCCATTAGCTTCAGTCACTGGATGACCACTGGGTTTGTCTTCAGCTGCAAATTAGGGGATTATACAATTGCTGTATAGCATTAATTATTAAACAAAAGCAATTTCAGTCTTATTCATTTGTGAAATTTCTGTAAAGACTAGCTGTGTCATCTTTGTTACTTGTGATTCCCTATCTTGTCTGTCTTTGTAACTGCTCTGATGGACAGTGGCTGATCTAGGGCAAACCCTACACTTTGATGCTTGTCACGAAACCTTTTACAAGCTCTAAAGTAATAATTTGATATTCAAGCAGTATCACAGGTCTTCTAAAGAAAAATATGTATTTGCTTCATCCTTTATGCTCCCTTTTTTATCAGTGTTTCTGGTTAAAATTCAGGTACTGAATGTCAGTATCACCCTCTGACAAGCCTGTCTTTTTGCAATTCTTTGTAAATAAAAGAGACAAATAGACATAAGTGTTCTTATTTGCACATATTCAGTCCCTGGTTGTAATGAGAAGATAGTGTTTTGTACATTGCTTGGTGTCTACCAAATAGCACCTTGCTAATAGATGGTCTGCTGGTTGCACATAACATAGTAGGATGAAAATCACCTAAAATTCCATTTTTTTTTCTTAAGATGTTTCTCAAGTTCATCGTATTTTGCATTAGTTCTATCTTAATTTGTTATGCCTGTATATCCTAATTGCATACCTGTAGGTGATATAGCAAGTTCTCCTTGTGTATGACCATGTTTTGGAGAAATGTGTCTGGGATAGTGTCAAAGTTTTGAGTTGTGCTAGTTCCAAATCAAAAATGGAGTTGAGGTTTCAATACCGGTCATCTTATGTGTCTTAGTCACTTAGCACAGTGTGCACATTAATATTTAAAAATACAAGCATAAACAAAAGTTGGAGAACATCAGATGAACTAAATGTAATTACATGCCCTCCCAGGAAGGTTTTCTTCCTGACAGAAGCTGCCTGTGTTCCTTCTGACCTTGCGCTGCTTGCTGAATGGCTCAGAATTGCTCAGAAAGCAAAAAAACCTGTGCACTTTTTTGACCTTTGTAGAAATATCCAGCCCCAGTCTGACCTGTTCCTTAAAATCTACTCTTTATCTGCCTTGAAGCACTATTTAGTATTTCGGTGTGTTCGTTGGGCACAGAGCGTGTCTTGTTGATGTGTGCTGAGTTCATGGTGAAGGTAATTGAGCTTGACCCAGTCAGGGCAATATGGATGAAGTTTTAATCCAGTTTTGCTTCTTTTGTAAGGGGACCATAGGCTGTGCAAATGGTATGCTGTCTGTGGGCAGTAAGGAGGCACATAATTGTGGAGAGTGAAAGGTAGGAAAGACTTCAGAACTAGGTTTTCCACTGGTAAATAAATGCCATAGCTCAATTTTTCCACCTCTACCTATCTTGCATAAAATTTATGTAGTTGCAAAATACATTCTTTCTGGTGAATTGCTAAGAATTTGTTGCTGTCATTCTTGTTTTACAGGCTGTGCTGTTGGATGTGAATGTTCCTGTGCGCCCTCAGTAAAATAGTTCTGTATGTTATAAAATACCGGGCGACTTTCTGTTTAAAGATAGGTCACCACATTTCTTCTCATTTGTATATGATACCTTGCAGTATCAAGGTATACCAAGGTATACCTTGGCTGTAAAGGAAACCTATAGCTTTGAAATCAGTAGGAGTGGTAACTGCTAAAAGCTATATTATGATAACACTTGCAGTTTACTGTTTGAAACATGTATAACCTGTGACGAATATAATTGTCTGTTCGTATGTCATGAACTTCGGGTATTAATTGAGCCAGGTGCTCAGCTGAAATACATGATCATTCTTCGAACTCTAAACATCATCTAAGTCATAGCATCAGCACAGCAACATGGAGATTATTTTTATTAAAAGAAAGCATCAGATAGCACTTCTAGATCACTTGGATTTGACCTTTTTGGAGTAAAGTGAGCCATAACAGAGACAAAAAATAAATCACTCACCAGATTTTCTCAAATCTATTTTTTTACAAAGTCTGAAATTTTTGAATGTAGGAGGTTTGTCTGGAAACCATCCATTATTTCCACTCCCTTTTTCAGGCTGTGATGAAAAAGGACAAAGAAGTGCATCATATTCTGATGTCATTTATGAAATATAAGTCCTTTTAGGGCTCAGGCACACCAATGAGTAGACTGACATCTGATCTTGTACTAGATAAAACTTAGTGCATGATCAGTCAATGTCAAAAAAAAATTGTCAAGCAAGTACATCCAGGGAATGTGGAAAACAGTGGTGTTTTCATTGCAGGTGACTGCGGTGAAGTCTGATTAATCATTTGCATTTGTATTTATCACAGTATGAATTAATTTATTTTTTCCCCCCTTTAAAGTGCAAACTGAGTTCACTCTTTAACACTGAGATTTTTTTTAACTTTGCAGTTTGCCGGGAAGACTCGTACCAGTCAATAGTCTCATGTGCTGCTGTAGTACTTACGCCTGTAGAGCCAACGGTGGATACAAGGAAAAAAGAACAGATGATAATGCCAGATGTGTCCAAACAGTGAGTTATTCAAATAATGTGATCTTTTACAAGTGGAGTTTAAATACCAGGCCAGATTCCTTGTCATGGATGTGCGTATGCACCTCCCTTCTCTTTCATCAGGGGTTACATAGGTGCTTCCAAAAGTAGAAACTGGCCTGAGGCTAGGCTGCTACTTTTGTTCATTAGCCTATATTTTTTCCCTAGGCTTTTGGTAATGACATATATAGAGGGAATAGGCATTTATACTCTGAGAAATTGACTTTTGAAGAGGCTTAATAAGATAATTCTTTTTGTTTAAATAGTCCTTTCATTCTTGCAGATTTTTATAAAGAACATAATTCTTAGATGCTCAGCTCATCTGAGACATTTCAGTATTTTTAAGTGACTACCTTTGTGATATGAGATATGATTGCATCTTCAAAAAAGTGGTAATGGGCTTCCAAAGAAAATCTATTTAATTAATTAGACTGTATTTTGATATCTTGGATTAGATGAGAATTATAACGACAATGTGCACAGTAACACTTGCCTTGCAATACCAGGCAGGATCGTTGTTTCTTAATGATGGAGTCATTGGAAAATAAAAATATTTTTCTTCTCATGAAAAGAAAGCAAACACAATGGTAAGACCTTATGACAACACGAATTTGGAGTCTGTGCATTTTAAAGTGTGGAAGGTAATTAAAAACATGACAATGGATAGTATGACATTTATGTTTAGTTTTCTGCTTCTCTTGGTGTATACAAATTTAGCTTTGAACTTGTCCGTGAAGTCCTGGCTTGCATGCCTATTACTGTATGAAAATAAAACTATCCTCTCATGCTTTGCCCCCCTACCTCCCCCTGCCCCTCAAAACAGCACTGGAGGATTAGATAAGTTGAGATGTGATCTTGCTACAGATCTATGACTTAAGTCTGTATTTGACTGTGGCATCTTTTTCAATCTGGTGATAAACCCATTTCATCTACTCTGCTTGTACTTAAAATTTAACGCAGTATGTTACCTATCATCTAGGTATTATTGCAATGACCTAATGTTTGAAATAGTGTTAGCATCTAATTGTTTTAGTGTTTCCGTCATGTGGGTCTCTGAATACCAAGGAATTGGAAAGTCAATGAGCTGTGAAATACAGTGCTTTTGTGGTTAGTTCAAGCAGCATAGAACATTTTTGCCCTCTCTTCACATCAGGCAAACCGGCAGTGTTGTTTGACTGGGTTTTTGTCTACTATCATAAGGTTCAGTGCTTCATAATCCCTTATGAATCCACCTCCTAGACTTTTTTTTTCCTCCTCCTTATTGGTAGTAGCAAGTACATTAATCTGCTTAATCAGAAGCAAGCTTGTGCTTAAACATATTAAATGTATTTGAACTTTTCCATATGAAACTGCATCAGTGTATTAGTATCTTTAATGTTTCTGACAAGTATATTGGAATGTAAACAACTATCTTGCTGGAAAAAATTTGCAACTGGCGTTCGGTAAATATTGTAGAAACTTTCAACGTAATTGTAGGGAGGTGAACAAGAAAATCTCAAGCACTATGAAACATCAGCATACTGTTCACATCTCTCATTTCATCCAGTGATTTCTACATGAAGATAGTTTTCTCCAATCCAGCAAAAGAGGTCCCAGTTCCTGTGTCTAAATAACCCAATGCCATCTGTCCCCATCATGTGCAAACATGCCGTTGGCACGTGCTGAACTCCATTGACTTGAATGCAAAGTCCATGTATGACCTGATCTTCTCGTGTGGATTACAGTTTTTGATAGTCATAGTTGGAAAAAACACTAATGCTTTGATTTTTTATGCTTATCTTTGTGCACCTGTATGGTTTTGACTTGCACGTCCAAAAACTGTGCACATGACAGAGGGCTGAGCAGTGGCCACCACTGAGGTCTTGAAGTTATTGCCTTCAGGCCCTACAGGGACAGAGTATGTTTAGAATAACTAACACTTTCTGAAACTCCATAAGAAAGTATGTAATCCAAGCTAGATAAAATGCATGTTAATAAAATGTTAAACAGATAGAAATAACTAAAAATAATTTTATTGTAAGCCACAGTAAAATTATATCCAAGACCTTCAGGACACAAGAAGCTGTAAAGCCTGGGAAGAGAAACAAACAAAGCCTTTAATGAGACTTGTGTAATATTTGATTAATGGTGTTATTTTGTTTTAAAAAGAAACTGTTTAGTAGTTTTAAATAATGTATTGTATTTGCTTAATGTATTTTTTTTGTAAGCAGTAAATGGTGCCAGAAGTGGTAGCAGCAAAGCTTAACGATTCTTTGAAGTGTCAATGATTAGATGTTACAGCATTGCAGGAATAAAAGGCTAATTTTTTTTTCCCCTGTATTTTTTCTTGGAAGCTCAAACCATTTCATCAGGGAGCAATTTCTTAGTGATATGTAGGTAATTGCTAACTCTTGTGTGCTTTTGCACTGGGCAAAATCCATACCTCAGTTATTCAGCAGGAATGCACTTGGCAAGAGGAAAAGCGCCCCTTGATAGCTTTTCTCCTTCCACACCACAACAGACTGAGGCAGAGAAATCCATGGTCAGTGTCATCATGGCTAGGCTTCGCGAACAAAGATTTGAGAAGGGCTCTACCCACGCTTGTTACAAGCACCCTGATGGCTAAAAAGGCCAATGCGAGATAGACAAGTCCAGTTGCAGAACGTACAGCAGAAAGACTCCCCAGGTGATATCGACAAGACACGATTCTTTCTGCATTGTCTTTTCTCCTCAAGAGTGATCCTGCGTGTGTTCTCAAAAGCAGCAGCAGCGTTACAGATGGCGTGTCTCCAGGCCTTCCGATTGGAGGCCAGGGCAGACCAATGGTGGTGATCAATATGGCTAAGGCTGAGGGATTGTTTCAGGCAGATGGTCAGTGTGAGGTCATGGTGAAAAGTAAGAAATGTGAGTTCTACCTTACTTTGCCTTCTGGGCCCTCAGCTTTGTCTAGGTCGTTGCATTAACTTTGTTATATTTTGTAGAAATGCAAGATTTAAAAACCTCACGCTGTCTTAACAGTTCAAAGTTATTGGGTACTCTGTGTGTTGTCATAGCAATAGATCAATGAGTTGTTCTCCAAAGGGCCCAGGTGCTAAAACAATTTGAACATTTTGAACATGTGTGTATTCAGTTTGCGTAGTCCTAATTTTAGTCCTTCCTAGCTGAATTCTAATATAAATAAATCAGCTGATGACACAGAGCAATGCTGTGAGGAATCCTCACTTCCATTTCCAATTTTTATGAAGAAGCATGGTAAAGGAAGCATGGCCTAGGCAACTGCATGTTACATTTTAAAGCAACTTAACATCAGCTTCGCTGGGCTGAAAGGTCAGCCTTCAAGGGGCAGTGTGGAAAAAGATGTCTCTCAGACACATGTCCCTGGGGAGACAATGTTCTGCTGCTATATGATGTTCCTATGTAAACACAGAAAACCTCTCATGTGCTTCCAGTGTTTGAAAAAAGTATAGTGAAATTCAGGTGCATCATTTTTAATTTATCAGATTTCAAGTTGAGCTGGTACTTATATACTTCATTTGATTAGTTTCTTTGGATATGACTGCCCTGCAGTTCAGAATAGGGATGGCAACGTGTAGCTCTCTGAGCTGGCCAATTTAAAAGTGGTTTGTGCATTAGTATTTTATCTGCTGTCACAATTCTGATTTTGATTTTTATTTAAAACTATTATTTGCTGTTAAATTGTTTTTAGAGCTACAGGTCTTATGTCATAAAGCAGACACAGTAATTTGCCAACTGTTTTTCATGTCAGAAATATTTTCCTGAAATTTAGGGGATATTTCTAGATCAAGATCATAGAAAAATTATATGACAGGAGGTAATGATTTTTAACTAAAAGAGGGTAGATTCAGACTAGGTCCAAGGAAAAAGGCTTTTACAATGAGGGTGGTGAAACAATGGAACAGGCTGCCCAGAGAAAAGGAGACCCCATCCCTGGAAACATTCAAGGGATGTTAGATGGAGCTCTAAGCGAGCTGATCTAGGTGAAGGTGTCCATGCTCATTGCAGGCGAGTTGGACTAGATGGTCTTTAAAGGTCCCTTCCAACTCAAATTATTCTAGGAATTTCTTCTATGATTCTAAATGCTAAAGATCCTTTGGCAATTCTTTAGATTCTTAAGATGAAGTCAGATTTTTTCTGGTAAACACATGAATGAGCCTATGCAGTGAGTCTTTTCCATATTCTGTCTGTGCCAAAGCTGTTTAACTTGTACCGTGCAATTGTACTTAACCTGAGCAAGATTCTTACACGAGTTCAAATACATGAGAAGACTTCTTGGAGTCACAGTGACTAGCTGAGTGCTTACTGGTGTGAAACAGGGGTGTTAGGGGGAGAGTTATGGCTTTAATGCCATTCTGTTCATCATTGTTTAGTACAGACACTAACCTGGGACTTTAGTATAGATACAGATTGGCATCAGGAAATATTTTGGTGCTTACATAGTCTATATTTGTTAGCTGCAGTTAGCATGTTCCAAATGTTAGGAGCTTTTTTTTCTCTCTGAGAGTTTCAAATTGTAAAAATGTTTTTGTTATATCAGAAGACTAGTAATCCCTTTTCTGATTCTTGCAGCCTTGCCTAATTCCTTTCAAAAGAAGTTCAAACCAAGCTGATTATATATTGTTCTTCACTTATTCAGTTGCAGATTTTCTTTTCCTTTTTTTATCCTTCCCTCTAATTTTGTATTTTGTTAAATTCCAAGGAAGATTTTTTTCCCCCTCAAAGCAGCAATTTTGTTATTTTATCTCTTTTACTTTTCGTGCTCCTTAGTGGTAACATGAAACATGGTCTCTAAAGCAGCCAGGTTGTCAGGCAGTGGTACCCACTACGTGATTTGTTTATGCTTTGACAGTCCATTCAAAAAGGCATGTTTTAGTTACATGAAAAATGAATGCTTTTCAGACTTGTTTGGAAAACCTGATAAAAGATGATTGTACTGTTTCAGTTTTCTGGTTAGTTGGGAAGATGCACTGTGTGTCACTCTTAGGGTAGCAGAGAGAGAGAGAATAGGGATGCTCAGTGTTGCCCTGAAATGACAGTACTTTGAAAACTATGGTTACAGCTGAATTGTAGTTTACTTTCCACCATTACATTTTACTGATAGGTAACAGGTAGAGGAGGTGGAATTTTTATCCATTTCTTTAAAGCAGATATTTTGAGTAAACATTAGCAATATTCTTATGCTGTCTGTGGTCAAATCCATCATTAAAATATCTTTCTGGGCTAGTAGGAATCAAATATGTATCCATGGGGGCCAGATACATTCCTAGAATTGATCAACATGCTTGGGTACTGGAGGTCCTCCTCGGGGGACCAGCCAGGTCTGAGTCTTCTGAGGGTGCAGGCCGGAACAGGGGGCCATGCTCCACACAGGACCCTGCAGCCCCCTTGCTTTGTGGTCCTTTGCGGCTTTTTCTCTGTGTAGATTTAAGGGTGGTTATAACACATTAATGTGACTCACATGATGGGAAACGCTGGTGCGCTGTTTGCTCCTCACACCTGTGGAAACTGGTCTCAACGGACAGGACAGATGCAGTTATTACCGGTGAGGAGCATCATCTACCTTTCATGTGACAGGCCACTTGCAAAAGGTGGCAATCACAGCAGATGAGTAAGTTCCATTGTAGAATAAGATGTTTGATTTGCTTTAGAGCCTAGGGAAAAGATGGGCTTTGCATAGGATACATAAAAGTCTTCTGAAGAAACATGGGATGAGCAGAATATATCTGAGTAACAGATGTCAGTTTCCTTTGATAAAGTTTGGCTTAATGAAACAAAGGTGGTTTATTTTTGTACCAGCAAAAAATGGCATAATAAAAATAATATTAAAAGTATGTAACTGGGTATCACTATGCAAAGAATTAATAAATACCCAAACATAATAAAGGTAACAAGTGACAAATTAACTCTTTGTTTAAAAGGTGATACTAAGATGTTTCATTTAATTAAAAACTAATTTTTGATTATTCCAGTTTCCTGTCTCTCTGCAATAAAACAGAGAAAGAACAAATCATAGCCCATGGCTATAACAATTCCATGGTCTCCCTGTACATCCTGTATTGCTTTGTGCACATAATGGGAAAATAAGTTATTTTGTTGTATTCATGTCATCTTTGAAATGGGAAACTTTTCAGAAAACACTAAAAATATAGTACTTACACTTCATTTACTGTCTGCTGGTCCCTAAACTTAACTTGCTGAAACTCCTATCTGACATTACCTCTTCTCTAGGCTGCTCAAATTGGTAATCTCTTTCTACTTGCTTTGAGGAAAAACAAAACAGTAAACCAGACTGTTGTTTCTACTTTTTTTTTTTAAATCTCTGTGTCTTGTCACTGCAAAAATGAAAATAATTTTGTAAAAACAATTATAACATAAATAGAAGTTGTGCAAAGGAAATAGAATTGCAGTGCAAAGTGAATATGGAAGAAATTTTGTGTCCAGTTATAGAATAGGAGCATCATCAGTTTTCATGTTTCTTCTCAATCACTGCAACCATCAATTTATGGGAGAGATTGAACAGCAAAACAATCTACATATGCAATCTTAGTTGTTTGCAGCCAAAGGATTAAGCAGTTCTGTGCAGTTTAATTTGATCTTTAGTTGCAAATATTGAATAAGCTGGTTTTTGAGAGTCACTAACTAATTGTAATTACAGCACTCAGTATTTTCAATATCTTGTAGTTCAACTCCTGTCTTTTTCTGTGTGGTGGTGAATAATGCAGGAGGCAGAGGAACGAGGGCAATTGTCCTGTGGAGGGAAGAGTTTACGTAGACTTATTCTAGAGCCCTGCCAAGAAAGCTCTGATCCTTTGCAAATGCAGTCAGTGTTTGGAAAGATTCTTCTTTCCTCTGAGAAGAGACTTGGTTTCTAATGGATAATTGACCATGAGTGTTTCAATCATTTTGCTTAAAGTATTACTCATGTGACTGAACTCTACTTGATGAAAAGATGTAGGGGTAGAATGTTGAGCAAAGTGTTTAAGGGGATTACTTTGATCAAAGTGTGGAGGATCAAGAACACTAAGGAATTTTCTAGTTGAGATAACTGGAACTTTAAAGTAAGATTAGTCCATTGTATCATTGTGTAACTAGTCTTTATTAATAAAGGAAAATTCAGGAAATAAAAATGTGTAGAGGGAGTACAACTTGTCTGAAAAGTGATGTTTCTGAGCACCAAATGGTGAAAATTTTTATAGAACTTCTGGAGTCAAAATAATGACTGTAATTTACATTGGCAGAGAACATGACCAAAGCTGACTTAAAGCATTGGACTGCACAGACAAAGGACAATCCAGTTATAGTAATCTGGAATACAAATTTTCCCTGCTTCAACAGCAAGCAACCCATAACATAACTGCATCAGCAACTACAGTTTCTTAACTAGATCTGAAGTCATTATAACAAAAACATGATCACCAAATCACAGTGACATTTAGAAAATGGCTTTGATTTAGCCTGAAGCAAGAATAAAATATTCACATCTGTAAAATTAGATACCTTTCTGATACCATAATGTCATTCTGGTTTAGGACATCACCCTAAAAAGAATGTCCTTTGGAGTAAGATTATCCACTTATTTATTGGACCGGAGAAAATTTTTAAATTCTTATATTAATTTTAAATCGTGCATTCTCATGCAACCATCTTTTCTTTGTTCTCTGTGAACCATCGTGGTCTCCACTGTACACTTCTGCAGTAGAGGAAGCTTCAGTCATCTGATTTGCTTGTCCTTCAAGCCCACACATTTCCCCAAAAGAAAAACATCAAGATCAGTAAATTTGTACTATGTAGTTAGAGATCTTATTTAAAAATATGCCAGTTGTCATCCATATACATCTATATATGTATATATCTATATTTATATAGATATATCAGATATATTTATATAGATATATCTATAAAAAAGGCAGGAGCTTAAGATGCAATTGATTAAAGAGTGGAAATTTTATCCTGTGTGTACTGGAGTGTCTGCTTTATTTATATTACTGAAAAGTATGAATCAGGTCACCAATATCAACTTAATCTCAAAGTGTGACAGCCTATTACTTGGCAAGCAAGAACTCCTCTAAACTGATGGCCTTGAGTAATCATCGCAAAATATTCTTGGCAAATGCTGCATTATAATTAGAACAAGGAGCCATAAGACAATTTTGAATTTTAAATTTGTGCTGGGATTTTTTGTGTGTGATGAAATAGAAATTATTACGTATATAACAAGAATCCTTAACATCTGGAGCAATTTTAAAAGATGATGTAGTTGAAGTAAATAGAATCATACCTGATTCCTTGAAAAGGATGATTACTGTAGGCAGTGCAGGCAGGGGTGGTTGAAATGGGCTTAGGCAACTGAACATCAAATATTTTATCTGGAGATCTACATGTGAAGAGCTGGTATTCTAAATTGAAGGATTAGTCACTTAAAGTGTTTGTTATTTTAATAAAATTACAGTGTTTTCCATTATCCTAAATGGCAGCTGCCTAATCCCTGAAGAGCACACCCACTGTCTGCTGGGAGGACTGTACAGAGCCACTCAGGCATAATATCTTTCTGAGGCAGGGTTGCATTGGGCCCATGGAAAATGACTCACTCATTTCATATTTAAAAGGAAAAACAAGTTCCCTGTGGAAAACCAACCTCATTGTCATCCAGCCTAAATTCATGTCCAGCTTAGACACTCGGAACAAGCATTGTTACTTCCTCAGTTTCATGTTTTAAAGGAGATCTGGAGCTTTTATTTAGCAAGTACTTATTCAAGGGCCTGAAAGAACTTGCTTTCAGGGCAACACAAAGAGTCCTCAAGAGATTTGGGAGAAAGCCCTTTTAACTCAAATGAGGAGACCGAGAGAAATGCCAGCCATGCCCATTTATCCTTTTCTTCTTGCATGTTCAAAATCTTGAAAGTACACAGAAGTTATTTTGCTGTAAAATTGGGGCAAAAAATGTTTGTTAAACCTTGTTGACTCGAGCTTTCACAAAATTAAGTGGAAGTGCTTAGTCTTAGGGGCCACTGCAGAAACAGAATTACACTTTCTGGTGTGTAAAAGCATAGGCTGTTTCTAAACTGCAACTGAAGTTCTGTTTGATAGACAGCCAGTGGTTGTATTTTATCATCTCACAAGGAAATATGGCAGGTTTGGGTCTCTCTGCTACCTTTGTGCAGCAGAAACATCAGTCTGAGGTAGTATTGCCTAAATGCTGAAGAGACAGGGGTGGGGTGGTGGGGGAGAAAGGGATCAGGGGATCATTTGTTTTTTAATTTAGAAGTCTGTGGCATGTGTATTAAAGTACAACCTCAATTCTTACAAATTAGATTTCAAAGCATAATTGCAGCATCAAATATAAAAATTAATCAGCTATGTTATTACTTGTGAACAATTAAAGCATCATAAAATGAAAAAATATGAAGGAAATACGCTTGTACATGTAATGCCAGGATTGTAAAGTGCTTAATTTGGTTAGAAAAATGTATTGTAGATTAAAACTAGAAAAACAGATCAAGTACATAGCAGATCTGTATTTGTTTCACTTTCACAGTAATTTAATATCTCTGAAGCATAACAAAGAACAGTATTTATTAGTGATTTCTTTCTGTCATTGGAAGTGGGGAGAAAGGAGGGGTAATGGGGAAAAAAAGGTAGATTTGCAGTTATGACTGCATGGTAAAGCTACTGGACTACGCTCTGCTGTTTTATAGGTCTTCGTACACTTCCAGTGAAAACATTTATCAGGTGTTCTCTTGAATAAGATGGGTGAAAAATAATAGTGTTGTTGTGGTGGTGACATTACTGGTTTTATTGAGGGGTTTTCTAGACCATGGATTTTGCAGAACATTCCTAAAAACCATCATCTTGTGCAGTGGCTGTATTAGAGTTAACTTTGTTAGAAAATATGCTAATCTTGAGTTGTATTATCATGATTTAAATAGCAATATCACTGGAGCAAACGAAAGTTCGATCAACATACTGCTTAAAAATAACTAAAGTGCTTCATAGTGCTTCAAGATGAGATATTACCTACGTCCTAGAGGGAATGAATTATGTGAAAATATATATATACGTGCATGCTATGTTTCACATACCATCAGGGGGACTTCAGTTTTTATTTTGCCAGTCTAAATGTGGAGAGATGCTCCAGAAGTATTCATAATCTAAATATTAGTATTTCTAAAAGGAAGATTTGGTCTGTTTTTCAGAATAAAAAAGAAATATTACATAAGGACAAAAATAATTTCAAGAAGAAGCTCCTTATCCCCACCTCTAGGTACAGTTTGTTTTGTTCTTACTTATTTATTTTTTCCTGGAGGTAACAAAGAAATAAAGGCAGTATCCCATGTTCTCTTCTATGTGCATTTTCAGTGTATCTGTGAATAGCCCTTGGAGCAGGGATTTTAGTAACCTATCAAAATGAGTATTGAATACATTATTTTTACTTACATGGATTTGGTGGTAGCAGAGGTGTAAGGCTACAGCTAAAAAGGTGAAATGATGCTATTGCTCTTTTTTTTTTTTTTTTTTCCCCTCTTGTGCCTTTTTCCAGTCAATACACTTGCTATGGTAGCCACCATATGGGATATATAAAACACCTGCAGCTTAAAAAAAGACAACCCTGAAAAGCAAGATGGGAAATGGGGATGTAGGAAGCAGAGGAGATGAAAGTGAAAGGACTGTGCATCATCACACTAGGACACATGCAGCATTGGTGTGGTTAGTTCAAGGCATAAATTTGCAATTATATTGCAGTAAAGTCAAGCTGTAAAGACAAAATATTATACCAAGTAGCAGTTAATTTAAAAGAGCTGAATGCTGCAAAACCTATCCCTACAGTTATGAAGTGAGTACAAGTAAAAGTTCTTCCTCCAGTGCTCCAGGAGCAGGATTAATCTCTGATATACTAATATCAACTGGCCCAGCTGCTTTTTATCAGTGGTAGGTGCAGTAGCCACCGTATAAAAAGTTCACTGATGTTTGTGAGGGGAGAATATTTTTTGGTTTTCTTTTCCTGTCCTGAATCTCTAAGTATTTCACGTGCTTCCAGATTAATTTACTAGGTCTTTGTGGATATAGTAGGATTTCATTCCAATTGTTTTGGTTATTTTAATCCTCTCTTTATCATTATATAATGGAGTTGTATGTAGCTTTTGTTGCACAAAAGATATTTGCTGCGTCTACATTGATTAAATGCACAACAGCATGTATTGCAAGTGTTTCCACCTAATAATAATAATAATAATAATCCAGATTTAGAGCTTCCATTGCAGCAGCCCACAAGATCGGCTTGTGTACAGCTCTAATAAATATCTCCAAAAAAACAGAAACAGGGAGAATAAAAAAGACGCAATACTTGCATCATAAGTGTGCGGTGGCTTTTGCAGGAGCAAGGACTTACACAACAAAATATGACATAGGCTACAACCCCTTTTTCCTCCCAGATCAGCTGTTTTATATGTTCAGTCAGTGTCCCAAATCCCAAGAGGATTCCTGTGATGAGAAATACAAGTAGGAAGAGGGAAATACAGATAGGAGATTATTAGGAGTGAGCTATTGGGAAAAATCGAGGGAAGTACAGGCAGGGGAAAAACAGGGTAGGTAAGCTTTTTGATGTTTTAATCATAAAACTATACTCTGAACTATACTCTTGGTAAAACTCTTTATCTATCTGTTTTTTTTTTTTTTTTTGTTTATATAGAAAGCCTGTAGGGTATTCATCCAAAAGTATGGTAATGTTCATCTAATTGTTGTACTTACCTACTGCTCCATCCCCAGCCTTTTATTCAAATTTTTAAATATTGATTTTTTTCAGGATCCAATTACCTTTTTATGATGTCCTTTTGTATAATCAACATCTTCATATGCAATTTTAGTATGTACCCAGATTGCTACTTTAGAAGATACTGAGCTTAAATGGACTCAGATAAGAGCCACAAACAGAGACCTCAGATAAGAGCCACAAACAAACCTAGAATTATCGTTACGAGGACTCAGAATGAAAAACCTTATTTTGCTTTAAAATATACTTCTTTTCATCTTGATTGCATCAATCTGAAAGGTCTCACGCAAACAGTTTAAAGACAGGACAGGAAAAACACAAGTCCTTTTCGATAGATTAACTAAGTGGTAAGGTGATGACAAGTTATTTTGTCTTACAATAGCCTCCAAATAATGGGGCTGTATTTTTGTAATCTCTTTTAAATCTTAATCTAATGTTGCATTCTTATTTTTCTGTTCCTTGTCTGGACATGTGGAAATAGAAATGATTGATATTTTTGACTGGAAAAAATTAAGTGTTCTAGATAAACATTTTCAGATGTATGGTCTAGATATCCATTGCTAAACTTGATTCTTTATTGTCAATTCTGACAAAGTGTGTTACAATACTCCAAAATAGATGAATAAAAACCTCCTTATTTTCTTGTCCAAGGAAAAAGAAAACTTGGGATAACTTATGAAGGAGCTAGAAAATAACATTTCTGGGTCAATGAGAAAGCACAAGGGTTCAGAAGCAGGTTTACCTATTACTTTCTAAGTCTTGTGCTGGTGATGTGGGAACAAATATACATAGAAATAGTGTACAGAATACATTTTACTTTGATAGCAGATGGACTTGAAATGGAATAATGCAAGTAAGGTGTGTAATAATAAATACTATTTGCAATTGTTTTCAAGT
The DNA here is from genome assembly GCF_003031625.1 of Empidonax traillii. Taxonomy (NCBI): domain Eukaryota; kingdom Metazoa; phylum Chordata; class Aves; order Passeriformes; family Tyrannidae; genus Empidonax; species Empidonax traillii. The sequence goes on along the minus strand of NW_020955745.1, from coordinate 302,280 downwards.
TCTTTAATCTGCAACTGTTCTGCAGATTAAAATTACACTGTGCCATTAAAATGAGAGAGTAAATAATAAGCTGCTACAAACCAGATTATTTAAGAAAATTTAAGAAAGGAAATCGTCATTCTTCATTTATTGTCCCAGGAGTTCTTTTTTTTGAAGATGTCCCCTAAAACCACGAATACATTCAGAGAGCTTGGAATTTAGTCCAGATCTCTTACAGGAATGAATCATAAAGCTGAGAAGTTCAGAAAGGAGTCATATCCTCATTCAGATATGAGCTCTAGCAAGGATTGTTTATCCTCATATTTAAAGTTGAAGTTACTAAAATTCACCTGTTCAAAATAATATTTAATGCTTCCAGCACTGTGCTATCTATGTTCTTCTTCCTGAATTATGTTATTACTGTGTTACTACATACTGAAATGCAGTAAAAGGCTTTACATTTCAAATTATTGAAAGCAAACCTGAATTTATAATAAATGCCTGATAGACTTCAGGGAATCCATAATTTAGATGGCAACAGAACACACTGATTCCAGCTACAATAACAGATTATATTTGAAAAGGCAACAATTAAATACAAAGAATGGCTTTGGTTACTATGGGAACAGTTAAAGAAAGAGTTTTCAGCATTGCGAGCCACTGTGTGTATACAAGAGAAATTATGTTCTTCTGGTTCAGAGAAGCTATGAAAAGCTTTCCTAGAAAAAGGCTAAATAGTATGAAATATTTCAAGCAAAAGCTTTTAAATACCTCTATACAATATGTTGCTGTTTTTGTGTTCTTCCTGCTTTACCTCCATTTTTCTGCCACTAGTTTTTGGAGTTAGAGTTTTTTGAATTTTGTAGCAAAAAGCGCTTTGGAAAGAGGATTAGTGAATGAAAGAGCCATGTGGACGAGTTAATTTATTTCCAGGACTGTTTACAAGAGATCTAATCCTTTCTCATAAGTCTTACTCAGATGAAGGCATCTGTAGTGTAGATTCACACTTCCTTTCACATACTTTTCTCTTTATTCTCTTAACCTGAAAATAATGAATGCACATGTTAGAGGAGAAGAAGTACAGAAAATTATCAAGTCTATATTTCAGTAAAGCTTAAGTGCTTTCAAATAGGGTACACAGTCACATTATGTGTGCAGTATTTAATAATATTGCTAAACCAGGTGTTAACCTCATTATTTTTATTAGTTTTTGACTCTAAACATTATCACTGATACCTCAATTTTTATATTTGTAAAAAAAAAAAAAAAGGAATAATGTCAGATGGGTACTACTTAGAGCATCAACTTTGCAGTGGACCAAATTTTAAAAGTATTTAAGTGTCTTTTATACTTGATCTAAATCAGAGGTTTTGTTTATCTATTGAGGAAGCTTTAAAATCTTTACCAGGAATGATCAGTTCTGTAAGAAAACTGGCATCATCTGAAATGTGGTCCCTTGAAGTAAAAGAAACTGTACTTGAAGTCATTTTATGATATGACAACGAATTTAAAAAGGAGAATGTTCTTTGATTTCTTTTAAAAAGAAATAAACTGTCCTAAAAATATATTGTATATTATCAGCTGGTTTTTAAATACATATTAAACAATGTTGTGCTATTTCTGTGTATCTTTCAAACTCCAGATACAGGAACGTGTTGATTTTGAACTACAAACCAGCAGTTAAGTAAATTCTCTAAATGTATCATGTAATTTTCTGTGCTTACTTGAGAAATGAGAATGCCCACCTCGTGATGCTAGGTACACTACAGCTTTTTTATTTTTAATATTGAAGCAAGAGTACTATATATTAAGAAACATATGTTAAGGGCACTAAGGATACGTACTTAAAAGTCTCAACTTTTATGGGATTATTATTTTAGATTCATATATATGTGAATACTCTATGAATACTTCATTCGTGAAATCTAGCCATGGTGATGATATGAATCATATATATATGAGATTGATAAGCAGCTTTTTTCACAGTTATATATGAGAAAAAACAAAGACTCTGTTGGTAAGGGAAATACTTCTGTTACCTTATTGAGAGACCTGGGACTTACAGTTGTATGTGCAATCATGAGTGAGGGGAAAGCCTCTAGATTTAGACTAGTTTTTGCCTTATGTGCCTGTGTATGTAGGTCTGGATCTTTTACAAGTCACCATTATAAAGTAAGGAAGTGTTTTATATCCTACAGCCAGAGTGTTATAAACCAAATTTTCTGTGTTCTGCATTTTTGGGAAAACACATCTTTTAGCAATTGATTTTCACTTTCACCCATGTTCAGTTGTTTAGATCATTTTGTAACCTCTAACTTCAAATGGTTGTCAGGAACAAGTGAATACAAAGCTAGTAGGGGGAGGTAATGCTGAGTAGCTCACTGGCCTTCTCAACTTTGCAGATATTCATTGGCCTTGACGTGCTCCTCCATGGAGAAGGAGGCTAGCAAGTTGTGTTACAGATGGTTTTGTGCTGATCTGTGTTGGTTGTCCTCTGTGAAATTCCCACTGAGCACCACTGCAGAGGCCATGAGCTCCAAATGTATAGCTGCCATCACTGTTACGTGCTGCTGCATTAACATCCTGAGCCTTTTGAAAACCGTATTGAAAAGCTGATGAAATTACTTTTAATGAGGATTGAGACAAATCTGTTGTGCCGCCTGCAGACAAATTGCTACCTGAACTGAAATGAGTTTAGTGCTCAGCATTATCTGTTTGAAATACTCCCTGTTTCCCAGTGTCTAACCCGTAGTACCAGTGACAGGCAAGAGATCAGTGAGAACGAGCATTGCTCAGCCTGTACCACAGTCTGTGGCTGGGAGGAACAGGCACGGATGGGCCTTCTCCAGCGGGAGAATACCTTTTGTATCACTGACAGAAGGCAAGGGCTGTTTTTCTTTGCCTGTTGACAGCTGCTTCAAAGATGACCTCAGAGCATGTCAGAAAAAGTAATAAAAGACAGACGGGAAGCCTGGCTTTAGACAAGAAAAGATAATGAGTATATTTTTATAGATTGCTTTCCTCACTTGTGTGGGAGAAAGCTAACTCCAGCGTAGACATTGCTGAGGCTTCAGAAGTGGTGTTACAAGTACTCGGGCGATTTTGGGCAGTCAATATATCATAAAATAATAAGTTTATTTTTGATGAAGTAAAAGCCACCTTGCATCTGTTAATCTTATAGGTGGCATTGACCTGATTTGCCGCATTTACTTGTTTTCTTAAATGGCCTTTGCAAAGTTAGTGAAGTGAAAAATGGATCCTTCAGAAAGCCCTGTTTTTGCTAGCAATGGCTATAAAGAAAGCACACTTCTGGGGAAAGTCTGGTAGAGTCATTCTTATGGTGTTGCAATGATCTCTGAGTTAGTAGTAAAATGGCTAAGGGTTTCTGTGTAGACCAGGCCTCTGACCAGGCCTCTGATCGGAATGTACCAGCTATGCAAGATTAAATAGAAACAATTATGGAAAGGAACTGAAGCATAAAGAACATGCACCTGGTGGTGGGAGTGAGGTATGCGAATTATAGAGTTAGGCAACTGGGGATGATTGATAATGACCTTAGCTAGGAGTTAATTAATTGGATGAAATATTAAGCTTCATCATGTACCTTTGAAGTGGTAGCTATAGAAATGTTTTGTTTGTCTGAGTGTATAAAAGATGTGCTTGAAATGGACAATGCGGGATTCGGGCTTTGGGCGTTAGCCCCCTGTATCCCCGGGCCCCCAATAAAGCACCGGCATTAAACTAACACT